>NC_056734.1:997976945-998276945 GCF_019279795.1 Protopterus annectens | reverse complement strand
ACAACTGACTGTTTCAACGTATCTACATCAGATTGGGGGGGCACACCAGACTGTTACTATATTTCTATATAGGATTGGGGGGGCACACCTGACTGTTTCTACATAGGATTGCGGGGAGGCACATCTGACTGTTACTACATTTCTACTTAGGATGGGGGGTGCACATCTGACTGTTGCAATGTATCTACATCGGATTGAGGAGGACACACCAGACTGTTACTACATTTCTACATAGGATTGTGGGTGGGGAACACCTAACTGTTTCTACATTTCTACATAGGATTGGGGGAGGCACACCGGACTGTTTCTACATTTCTACACAGGATTGGGGGGCACACCTGACTGTTTCTACATTTCTACACAGGATTGGGGGGCACACCTGACACTTGTACACATTTGCTATGACTGTACTGGTATGTCAGGTACTCCATTTCATTTTGTATTTTAACCTATCATGCTGACTAGAGGCATATTAGTGTACTACAGGTTTTAGGTTTGATTGACCTACATATCAGTTTCTGACTTTTTACCCTTCAGAACTCCCATCCCACTGCCTGACCTGATGTAGTCTGTCTGTGTAGGCCTGGGGGTGGTTACCCATAGCCATGATTTGGAGGCCTTAGCATGGCCTTTGTTTGTGTTTGTCTACACCTGTCCTGCTGGATGAGATTGTTGTTGGGTATGTGAACCTCCCTGACTGGCATGTGTGTGTCATATGGACACACATGTTGCCCAGCACATTTCCTGCAGTGGGTTTTGTCAACATGTGTAGTACTGGCTACTATGGCAACACCAGTATCTGTTACAGATCACATACTGCCACTATAGGTGTCTACTGTCTGCTGGCATCCCATTCAGCCACCCGATTCCCTTGCATGCTCCCATCCATACTGTAGATACAAGTAACAACACATACTACTCCATTTGTGAATTGGTAAGAAGAGTGACTTACCTTGTGGGTGTGCCAATATTGAGGATGGTGCTGGTGGGCTGCCTATGTTGGATGCACATAGTACACTCCCTATACATGGTTGAGCACAGGTAGTGTCATGTTTGGCATCCCTTTAACTGTATGTGCGAGTCAGAGAGAGGCGTCATTCCCTGGGTCCCTCCTGCGTCAGTGTATGTGTTGTGTGTTGCCTCTTTGCCAAGCCCAGGGCATACTGGGCATGCCTCATTCTGCCTACTGGGGCAGGCTTAGGTTGTTCCTCCTCCAAGTCACTCTGTGCCTGTGCAGGCCTTGGCAGTGGTGGGGGGCTGTGTAGCCCTGCCCCATGCTGTTCCTGCTGCAGCTGTTTCCTGCAGGATCATATTGTGTAGAATGGCACATATGATGACAATTTGAGTACATGTAGCAGGGAGTACTGCAAGGCTCCACTGGATGTGTCCAGGCACCGGAACCGTGACTTGAGCATCCCAAACACATGCTCTGTTATAATTCTGGTCTGTGCGTGTGCCTCATTATGGAGTTCTTGTTCGGGTGTGTGCGCATTTCTGATGGGTGTCATCAGCCACGGCTCCAGTGCGTAACCAGCATCCCCCACTAGGTGACCGTAAGGGATGTCCCCATTGGCAGATCTCTGGTACAGCTGTGTCAGATGCCAGATGTGGGAATTGTGATGGCTTCCAGGGCTGCCAGCACACACATTTCCAGGGCAGCCAGCACACACATTCATCATTATGCCCTGGGCATCGCACACGACCTGGCAGTTGATGGAGGGGAAGCCCTTGTGATTGATGTAGACCATAGCCCGCTCACCGGGTGGTGCTTTGTGTATGTGCGTGCAGTCTATAGCACCCACTACCTCAGGTTATTCTGCTATTTGGTGGAAGAGACGCATATTGCTGGCCAACATCTCACGGGTGTTGGGGAAGTATACGTGCTCACTGGCATGTGCTGACATGGCATCCAGGAACTGGTGGAGTACCCTGGATGCTGATGCCTGTGAGATCCCCATGATGTCCCCAGTTGGCCTTTGCAAGGTACCTGTGGCTAGTATTCTTAGGCATACACATACCTTGGTATCCACTGGGTTGGGTTTCCCTCTGTTAGTTCTGTGTGTCAGTCATGGCTGGCACAGCTCAACAATTTGCTGTAGGAGGTCCCTGTGTACCCTATAGTGCTCCACTATCTCCAACTCATGTAGCTCCTGGTAGGTTACCCTAGGTCTGTACACTCTTCTCCGTCTCCTCACTGTGGGGTGGACGACACCATTCTCATCCTCACCACCCTCAGCCTCTACCACATGTTGATGTATGATAGCGACTGCAGCCCCTATCATTTTGTTGTTTTTGTTTGTTAAAATTTGCCTGCTTGTATACACCAGTGGTGTAGAGTATGTGGGAAAAAACAGAGGGAAAGTTGTTTGCATAGTTTATAGTAGTGTTCTGGGCTGCTGCCTGTGTAACTGGCTGATTCTGATACATTTCACCTGCCAGCTATGCTAGTTCTCCTAGATTACCTTCATACTGCTGTTTTCCCTTCCCATTGCCTTCCTGTTTAAGCCCGGTGGTGCACTGCACAAACACAGTGCTCAAATGTGCACAGAGCTGCTATTTCCTGGTTTAATTTTTTTTCCCTTTAAAACCCGGTGTGTGGCATGGCGCGCACACCCACTTTGGCAATGTAAAGAGTGCTAGGCAGCCTCGGACACACCCCCTTGCTTAGCTCTGCTAAGCTAAAGGCAAACCCTAGCCACAGGGCTCCAATCCGCTTACAGTATGCCTGACATTCCCCCCTATGATGTCAGCTAACTCCTAGGCTTCTACCAAGCTATTCCTGCTCTTACACTGTTGGGTGCTGACTAGCATCCAGAAATCTGGGATTCAGTATCATTCCCCTCATTCTCATAGGATTGCTTGGTGATGCATAGTTACAGGTCCCACACTGAGCCTCCCACCTTAGCAACCACTATTCACTGGCCATGTTGTCTTGTCTGCCATTGAGTATAATGGCAAAATAGTGATTTTGGTTAGAATTCTTATTTTATTATTTTTTTTTTATTATTTTTCGCCTGATCCTGTTTACGTGCCTCTGACCTATGCTTAAACAGCCAAAATCGGCTAAAAAAAAATAAAAAGTTTTTTTTTTTTTTGCAAATGTTTTCCATGCTACTGGCCATATATTTGGCCACTGGTATGCTTTCAACATAATATGCACCCTTTATTTGGAGCTGTCATGGCTCCGTTTTGTAGTTTGCAGAAATGTACTTGGTTAGTAACCGAGTACATTTCTGCAGATTACACTAGTCCTGCATGGCCGTCTGACAGCTTCCTGGATCACAAATTCACCTCATTTGCATGGATTTCACCTGCAAATGTGGTAATTTGCATACAGGAGCTGAGTCCGTGCAGGACTAGTGCAGGTGTGCTCGTGCACGTCCTTGCAGCTTATTCCTGGATTGCACGGCAGACATATTGCCTGCTGGAGCTCCTGCACTAGTCCTGCCCACCATGCAGGGCTTGCTGAATCCGGGGGTCTATCTCTTATGTAGATTACAAGTCTTTGACTGAAAGTAGATGCATGTTATTTTGTCAAACCTTTGAATACACGACATAATTATAACTGGAATACATTATTTATTTGACATTTGTTTACTGGGAAAGTCCAAGTGGGCCAAAAGGTGCCCATTTTCAGTGGAGGCTCAGGAAGAAGAGCTCCACAGTCACAGTCTATCAAAAATTAATTACAGATATTTTAAATCACAAAGTGTCACGCAACACTACAAAACACAGGAGTAAAAAATGTAATGAGAAAAACATAGACTCTGATGTTGTCCAGTTTGATCATGTTCAACAGATGTGTCATGGATCTGATCTTGGATCCGGTCTCGGCACTTCCAAACACATGGAACTGGGACTCTGATTCCACCCCTTGCTCATGATGCCCTGGTGTCCTCTTCCTAGCTTCAGATCTCATTTGCCACCACTGGGGACACAAGTGAATCTCGGGACTCTGTTCTCCTATTTCAAAACTTTGACTATAAGTACAATTTTATTCTACCTTTCTATTTCCCCTACCCTAGTTAACATTTGGTCAGAAGGACCTCATTTTACTTTGCTTTTTATATATATATATATATATATATATATATATATATATATGTATGGGTCTATATTAGAATATCGAAGTTTCACAACTTCAAATGTCCTAATATTGACCCCTATTCAGTGAACGCTGAAAATAGCAAAGCTGCAGAACACCGAATTTCTTCCTAGGGAAGGAATTTGATTGGCCGTTCCTGTGGCTTTACTATTTTCAGCATTGTGGTGGAAAGTTACGGGTCGGGATCAGGTAAGTGTGCGATTGTGTGGACGTGAGGATTAGGGCACGGGGTAGGTGAGTTAGGGTTAGGGCGCGGGTCAGGTAAGTGTGCAATTGTGTGGACGTGAGGGTTAGGGAGAGGTAGGTGAGTTAGGGTTAGGGCGTGGGTGAGGTGAGTGTGCGATAGTGACGGACCTTAGGGTTAGGGTTTGGGTTAAGGTAAGTGGATAGCTAGTGGTGTATGTACAGTTTAGTGTAGGGTTAGATGTAGGATTTTAGGTGTATGAGTGTAGATTGCTGTTTGTTTGGTGTGCTTGTGTTGTGCGTATGTGTGTCGGAACAGCAAATTTTTCCCTGGGAAAAAATTTGCTGATCTACATGTTCAATATTGTCAGTGTTCACCGAATAGAGGTCAATATTAGAACAGTCGACATTTTAAAAAGTCGATATTCTAATATAGATCCATATGTAGATATATATACACTTTTGTGGTTTAGTCTCCTTCATACTTTCTCAAATCTCGATATATTTACATTTATATTTATATACAGTGTGTTATAGTTGTTCTTGCTCTTGGTAAAGCAATTTATCTTTCTTTTTACAATGCCTGAAAAAAAAGGTTGTAAAAAATGTATCCAGTGTGGACACAAAGCCACACCCCACCCACCCAAGATCCACATCAGTTATGTGTTTACTGTCTGGGGGTAGCCCATTTGGACTTAGAGTGTGATATTTGCAAATCCTTCAGATCTAAGTTGCACTCATAGTCATTGTGACAAGCTAATTCTGAAGGGACTTTTGCCCATGCAGTCAGCTAAGGTCAGCCCTTCTACTAAGTTCTCTGAAAAATTAAAGAAAAGGGGAGAGAGAGAGAGAGAAAGAAAAAGAGTTGAGTCAGGCTCTGTAAAAGATTAAAGAATCTAGTAGAAAGCAATCTCCTCGGGTCCGGCCCCCATCTAATTAAGTCAACAGAATTGGCATCTCTTCCTGTCCGCCCATCGAGCCTTTCACCACAAGGGAAGACTCAGACAGTAATTCCTTAGATCCGGACACCTTCTCCAGCTCTGAGATTTTCTCCATAGCCGATCAGCCTTCGGCTTAATGCACCAGTTTTTAGGGAATCTAGACATTGCAGGCCTCCTTTGATAGCCTCTTTTCTACCAGTGGTGGTAGTCACTGTGATGCCCCTGCACTGGCCTAGTAATCAAGGAGCCTCAAGCCTCACCAGCACCAGTGAGGGATGTACACATTGGGAGGATGACGGGTATATACACAGTAAAGTTCAATTTCCCTTAAGAGCACACAGAGATCACAGTCAGTCTGGGGCTGGTTTCTCACTCTTTCTCCAGATCCCCAATAAGACTCACCACTGGCACAGCTATAGGATTAAGATCTCAGCCGAGTGGTCAAGCCAAATCCTCCAGCACCTTCTTTGTCCAACCAGTGCTTCATGTCCCTGCTGAAGTAGCACACACACACACACACACACACACACACACACACACACACACACACACACACACACACACACACACACACACACACTTTGAGATTTGATTTATATATAAACAGACATGCACTCTTGGGGAAGGCTGACACAGGTTTATTAGCTATGCCGCCTTCTGCCCAGACTATAAGGTAGTTACCACTGCCACCAACCACTACTTATCAGCTACTCAAAGGCCTTTACAAAGTGTGCCCAATCCTATTGTATAATTTTACTATTATCGAAATGGTAAATGTGACCAAGAGCAAGGCTACTGGAGAGGCCTATACAGTGTCACCAAATATACATGCAAGTACTATAAGAGCTTAAATATCTCTAAACAAACCAGCTGCAATTAACATGTTTAAATATATTTAATAATAAATAATAAAAGAACAAAAAAAATACTCAAATAACACAGTAACTACAGAGTTCAGAATCACAGGAATTATTTTAAAACAACATTGCAGGACAGTCTCAAATAAATACAGAAAACATATAATCTATACTAAAACTCCGAAAGAAAAAAACAGAAAAAAAAAACAAAAAACACCAACAATTAATCCAATACCACGGTAGCAGCTACTCGAACAGCAGGACCAATTCCAAAGACCAAATTCCAATGATAAAAAAGCAGTTTATTAAATGAAAAACACCGATCCAAGGTATTGTGTGGCAGTAACAAAACCACCAGCAAAAATTCAGTAGCAATGACAAAATCACAAGTTAACCTAGGTTTCGTCTTCCACCGAAGACTTCTTCAGAACTACTTACTTGAACAACCAATTATTCTTATATACACTCCCAAATAACGTTAATTGGTAATCACTGCTATCACTAAAAGATTTAAAACAAGATAAGAAAATTCCAATGATAAAAAAGCAGTTTATTAAATGAGAAACACTGATCCAAGGTATTGTGTGGCAGTAACAAAACCCAAAAAACACACGAAAGTCACCACACGTCAAGATTTAATGAAGCTTTCAGGTCTACACCCTTCCTCAGCATATGTGTAGACCTGAAAGCTTAATTAAATCTTGACGTGTGGTGACTTTCGTGTGTTTTTTGGATTTTGCTGAACAGCTAAGCATGTTTTTACTGCAGTAACAAAACCACCAGCAAAAATTCAGTAGCAATGACAAAATCACAAGTTAACCTAGGTTTCGTCTTCCACCGAAGACTTCTTCAGAACTACTTACTTGAACAACCAATTATCCCAAATAACGTTAATTGGTAATCACTGCTATCACTAAAAGATTTAAAACAAGATATGAAAATTTAAACAATGAAATAATAAAATATATTTGTTACATAAACTTACATATGTATTCAAATACCTATAACATCCTTATCAAGATCAATAAAAAATATATAAAATAAAATAACATAGAATGTGTATGTTAAATGTGTTTAAATAAAGGTTGTGCACTACTAAACTAACACATACCCTAATACTAAAATAATTGGTTACGTATGTAAAATGTCCAATGTGCCCAACTAACATCAAAATGAAAAACCAATTGAATACATTCCTTAAACTAATAAAATATACAATCTCATATTTATAAAGTGTGTCTACCCTCCCTAGGTAAATAACATTTGGAAAAGATACTGTAAACATAAATTATATGAATTTAAAATACAATAAATACCTAATATGTTAAATACAGTAAAAAATATTGTAAAAAATACAGTAAAAAATATATATATTGATTAATAAACCTAACCAAGCTCCATGTGTACAATCTAATACAAATACCTATATATACGCCTTCTGTCCAGACTGTAAGGTAGTTACCACTGCCACCAACCACTACTTATCAGCTACTCTAAGGCCTTTACAAAGGGTGCCCACTTCTACTGTATAATTTTACTATTATCGAAATGGTAAATGTGACCAAGAGCAAGGCTACTGGAGTGGCCTATACAGTGTCACCAAATACACATGCAAGTACTATAAGAGCTTAAATATCTCGAAATAAACCAGCCACAATTAACATGTTTAAATATATTTAATAATAAATAATAAAAGAACAAAAAAATACTCAAACAACACAGTAACTAGAGTTCAGAATCACAGGAATTATTTTAAAACAACATTGCAGGACAGTCTCAAATAAATACAGAAAACATATAATCTTTACTATATTCCTATCTATAAAAGAAATTATTGTACCATAGACTTACTTACAGAGCAAGGCAGATGCAGAAGTGCTGAATGAATGTTTCTAGGTCCATGACAAGATACAAAATGTCCAGTCTCTTTATCTGAGAGTTCTTAAATTAATGTCACAGATTACTGCTGGGTTAGCCTGGATGGCATCACTCTGTCACCTGCCTTCAGTTCCCAGGCTAACAGAAACTTAACAAAATTTAACATTTCTATGTGGAAAATACATATCTCTCAGATGTTTACTCAGAACTGGAAGTGGTAAAACATTTAAACACTTTTACATTTCAAAACTAGTAATTATTTCTGTTTCAAGACAATAGGAAAACCTCTAGCTCTAGACATTGTGTCTACTTACTGAGAGATAACACAATTGTAAAACACTTTACTTTTCAACTTATTTTCTTGAAGTTTTGCAAGTTAACTCTTTATGTTCCAGCTTCTACCAGTAAAACATACATTTGCTCAGGTATATAGTTTATATACATTTCTGTTCTTTTCCAGTAGGGTACACTGTGCTTGAAGCTCAGTACATAATGTACAGTTATCTTACATTTGTAGGACAAGCATATGAATCATATTACTATTCATAAATGACATATAATTATTTACAAAATTCCAGATAGCTGGGCTGGCAGTGTCACAATCCCCCCCCTGAAAATTAAAGCTAGTTTTTCAAGTGACCCTTGAGAAATGTTGCTTGAGAGGGTTGAGCCTATCTGGGAATACCTTACCCCATTCCCTGTCTTGAAAGCCCATCTGCATTAGCATTGCTAATCCCACTGGGGTGCTGCACTGTCATATCATATGCTTGCAAACCTAGGCTCCACCTTAGTAACTCGGCATTTTGCTGGCTGGCTCGATTTAGCCATGTTGAGGGATTGTGGTCTGTAACTACACTGAATTTTCTTCCATAGAGATAATGCTGAAGTTTCTGCAGTGTCCATACTATGTCTAGGCATTCCTTTTCTACAGCTGCATAGCATTCCTCCCTGGGTTGGAGCCTACTATGGAGATAAACCACTGGGTACTCCTCTCCCTCTGAGGAAACCTGGCTAAGTACAGCCCCCACCCCATGGTTTGAAGTATCCACCTGCACAACAAATACTTTGCTGTAATCTGAACTGGTTAACACAGGGGGCCTCCAAAGCTGCTTTAAGCTTCTGGAATGCCTGCTCACATGCTGGGGTCCACAGTACCTTATCTGGCCTGTTTTTCCTTGTTAGGTCTGTGAGGGGAACAGCTATGGTACTATAACTGGGGATGAACTTTCTGTAGTACCCTGCTGTCTCAAAGAATGTTGTTACTTGTTTTTTTTGTAACAGAGGTGCAGGCCATGCCTGAATGGCTTCCACTTTGGCAGGTTCTGGCCTGATTTTACTACTCCCCATGTGTCCCAGGTAGGAGACCTCTGTCATACCCACCTGACATTTGTTGGTCTTAATGATCAACCCTTCCCTCTGTAGTCTGCCCAGCACCTCTCTGACTTGCTGAAGGTGCTCTTGACAGAAATGGCTGTAGATGGTAATATCATCTAGGTAAGCAAGGGCAAAATCTCCTGTTGGATATGATCTAACAACCTCTGGAAAGTTGCTGGGACATTTTTCATCCCAAAGAGCATCTTCATGAACGCATACAAGCCAAAGAGAATCACAAAGGCTGACCTCTCTCTAGCACTGGGAATCAAGGGCACCTGCCAGTAACCCTTGGTAAGATCAATGGTGGTAAGATACTTAGCCCCACCCAGCTGTTCTAGGGCTTCATCTGTCCTAGGCATGGGTTAAACATCTGACTCTGTGTGACTATTTAATTTCATGTAGTCCACACAGAACCTGGTGATGCCATCCTTCTTTGGTACAAGCACCACTGGGGAGGCCCTGGGACTGCTGGACTTCTGAATTACCCCTAGTTACAACATTTCCTCCATGCCCTTCCTCAGAGTCTGTTGGACTCTCTCAAGCACCCTATAAGGGGCCTACTTAATAAGCCTTTAGGGTCCTGTATCCACATGGTGCTGCACCAGGTCGGTGCACCATGGTTTCCCAGTGAACATGTCCCCAAACTCCTGTAACACTGCTTGGATTTCTCAAACCTAGGTAGGGTATAGCTGCTGGGACATTGCTACCCCTTCCACTGAGGTGTCAGTCCGAGTCTCACTGAGGAGATCAGTCACCAGATCCCCCACAGACTCCTCCTGCAATCCACTGCAAATGCTCAGCACAAGGGCCTCCCTATCATGGTAAGGTTTCATCATGTTAACATGGTACAGTTTGTGCACCTGCCTACTGCCTAGCAGTTCTACCATGTAGTACACATCACTGACTTTCTTTACCACCTTGTAGGGTCCCTCCCAGGCTGCTTGCAGCTTGTTGTGTCTGACAGGAATGATGACCATTACCTGCTGCCCTACAGCATACTTTCTAGCTCGAGCATTCCTGTCATACCAGACCTTTTTCTGCTGTTGGTATTCTGCCAGGTTCTCCTGGGCCAAGCCCATGAGTTCCCTGAGCCTTGTCCTGAGGTTTAGGACATATGGCACAACAGACCCCTTGTGGGATTCATACTCATCCTACCCATTCATCTTGAATCAAATCTAGAGGTCCCCTCACCCTGTGCCCATACAACAACTCAGGGTGAAAAACCTGTGGATTCCTGGTATACCTCTCTGTAAGCAAACAACAGATGGGGTAGATGTTTGTCCCAGTACCTCTTAAACTGGCCTGCAAATGCCTGCAGCATCATCTTGAGTGTAGAGTTTAACCTCTCAAGAAGACCATTAGTCTGGGGATGGTAGGGGATGGTCTTCAGGTGCTTCACCCCACAGAACTTCCACTGACAAGCCAGCAGGTCTGCCATGAAATTGGCACCTCTTGTCAGTCAGTCTTTCTTTTGAGAAACTTACCCTGCTGAAAATTTCTAACAAAACATTTGCCACCTTTTCTGCCTCAGTGGAGGACAGAGCCACTGCCTCAGGGTACCTGGTAGCATAATCTACTACCACTAGCATATACCTTTTCCCTGTTGAACTTAGTGTACTCAGAGGAACCACAATATCCATAGCTACCCTCTGAAATGGCTCCTCAAGCACAGGCAAAGGCATCAAATGAGCTTTTACATTGTTTCCTGCCTTGCCTACCTTTTGGCACTGCTCACAGGTCCTGCAGTACCATGTTACATCTCTGGAAATCCCAGGCCAATAAAAGTTCTGCATAATACATCTCTTTGTACATTTTATGCCCATATGACCTGCAAAGGGAATATCATGGGCTATGGCTAGAAGTGCCAGAAGGTAGGCTCTGGGCACTACCAACTGCTGTATTCTCTCACCCTCTAGCACTCCCTCAGGGGTCCACTCTCTGTACAGTAACCCTTTGTCCCAGTATACAGATTCCCCCTTCCCCTGAGAATCAGCTGCCTCACTAGCTACCTCCCTCAGGCCTTGTAATGCAGGGTATCACAGCTGAGCCTGTCAGGCTGTGTACTACTATTCACCTCTGCCCTTGCAGTTACTCTGCCCAAGGGAACATTAGTACCCACAAGCAGCTGTGGCTCACCTTCAGTCTCACTGCTACAAGGTAGCTCTCTCCCTGAAGTAACCACCTCACCAGTCCTGGCTGCAAGTGTGCAGTCTGTCTGAGTCTCCCTCAGGCTACCAGACCCACATAATTGTCTCCAAGCCTGATTGTGTGTAACTGCATGCACACATGATACTGCATTATCAAAATCAGTCCCTATCAGGACATCTGCTGGGAATTCCTCAAACACACCTAATTGCTGGCTTCCTTTTCCACTCTCCCAGTCAAAGTGAACCCTAGCCAAAGGTATTTGTAATGGAGTCCATCCTAAAGCTCTGACTGGAGTAGACTGCCCAAGCAAGAAGTGTTCCTCTGTAACCATTGCAGGCTTCACAATGGTTGGATCAGAGGCTGCATGGCCTCTTTTTCCATTCACTAAGATGAGATATAACCTCTTGTGGTAGTTTGGTACCCTTGTTGTCTCCAGACAGCCTACGGTTGGCATTTTGTTATTCCCACTTACTGGCTCTCTCACCTTTTTTCCCCACCTTGCCTCCGTAGACATCTATATGCTACATGGCCCCACTGGTTGCATTTAAAACATGTAACCCTTGGTCCTGGATGTGTACCTGGACTAGTGGCTTCCCCGGCTACTGGCAGACTCTGTTGGGGCAGTTTGGGCTGCCCACCACAGGATCCCTTAGACCCATGAGCAGCACTGGATATCTCTTTCCTGTGTAGTGATGCCCTGCTTGCTAGGCATAGGTCTCCCTTCTTCCCCAACTCATCTGCAGTATTGCTTTGTCCATCAGCTAACCAGATTCTCATGTCCTCAGGCAAAGTGCTTAAGGGCTTGTTCCCTCATCAAAAGGTCTGCCAGCCCTTCCAAACTGGTGACCTGACATCCACTCACTCACCTATGAAAATAAGCGCTTAGTTCAGCAACATATTCACGTGCACACACTTTCATCTGCCTTTGCTCAATGCTCACAAAACATTTTGCTGTAAGCGACATGTGTTAACTTAAAAAATTCTAGCAAACACATTTTGACTGTATTATAATTTAAACAATCTGTGTCAGACAGTTTAGAAATTGCAGTTACAGATTTACTATGGAGTAAGGGGGTCAGGAGCCATAACCAGAGCCCTTGGTTAACATTATACTGTTTACATACCCTTTCAAACATATGAATGAAACTATCAAAAGTATCCCCCTCTGTAAATTGTGGAAGAGATTTACTGACCTTTTCTGCTTCTGGGTTCAGATACTTACTTCCCAAGTACCTCCATGACTCTGGTGAACAGTCAGCATCTCCTTTTCATAGTGCCTCTGTCTCTCATTCTCCTCAGCCTCCAGATGTCTCGGTCTTTCTGCTGCTTCTATTTCCAAATGCTTGGCCTCCAACTCAAGTCTCTCTAGCTCCAGACAAATTTTTAAGTCCTCTGTGAAAAGGTTGAGCTGTCCATTTTCTGAGGGTTGTACATCTCTATGGCCAGTCAGATTGTCCTCCTGGTTGTTATTCTGTGATGCAGCTGCGACTAAAGCTGCAATCATGTCTGCTTTAGTCAGGTTGGCATGCATCAGTCCTTTGGCCTGGCACATCTCAGCCAACTGGCTCCTTGTCAGCTTGCCATACTCATCTGCTGACATGCTTGGCTGCTCTTCCTGACTAAGCTAACAAAAAAAATGTGATATGAACTCTGAATGTTTACTGCATGGCTGGAGTACAAACACTTTGAGCGACCACTGTACACAGGCTCAGGAATTCAATATCCGCACCACTACAAGCCAGTTAGTATGTGATGTGGCTAACTCACCACGGTCAACCAATTAATATGTGATGTAGATATCCCACGACTGCCAAACAATTGATATGTGACACCCCTGCACTGGCCCAGTAATCAAGGAGCCTCAATCCTCACCACAAGCACCAGTTAGGGGCATACACATTGGGAGGATGACAAGTATACACACAGTAAAGTACAATTGCCCTTGAGAGCATGCAGAGATCACAGTCAGTCTGGGGCTGGTTTTTCCCTCTTTCTCAAGATCCCCAGTAAGACTCCTTACTGGTACAGCTATAGGCTTAAGATCTCAGTCGAGTGGTCAAGCCAAAGCCTCCAGCACCCTCTCTGTCCAACCAGTGCTTCATGTCCCTGCCCAAGTAGCTGACACACACACACACACACACACACACACACACACACACACACACACACACACACACACACACTTTGAGATTTGATTCATATACAATCACACACACACTCCTGGGGAAGGCTGGCACAGGTTTATTAGCTATTCCCCCTTCTGCACAGACTATAAGGTAGTTATCACTGCCACCATCCACTACTTATCAGCTACTCTAAGACCCTTACAAAGTGTGCCCAATCCTACTGTGTAATGTTACTGTTATCCAAATGGTAAGTGTGACCAAGAGCAAGGCTATTGGAGTGGCCTATACAGTGTCACCAAATACATATGCAAGTACTCTGAGCTTAAATATCTCTAAACAAACCAGGCACAATTAAAAGGTTTAAATCTATTTAATAATAAATAAAAGAACAAGACAATACTAAAACAAGACAGTATATACAGAATTCAGAATCACAGGAAATAGTTTAAAACAGCATTGCAGGACAGTCTCAAATAAATACAGAAAACATCTAATCTAATCTTTACTATATTCCTATCTATATCTAAAAGAAATTATTGTATCCTAGACTGACTTACAGAGCAAGGCAGATGGAGAAGTGTTGGATAGATGTTTCTAGGTCCAAGACAAGATGCAAAATACCCAGTCTCTCTGTCTGAGAGAGTTCTTAAATTAATATCGCATATTACTGCTGGGGTAGCCTGGATGATATCACTCTTTGTCACCTGTCTTCAGTTCCCAGGTTAACAGAAACGTAAAATTTAACATTTCTATGTGGAAAATACATATCTCTCATATGTTTGCTCAGAACTGGAAGTTGTAAAACAATCAAACACTTTTACATTTGAAACCTAGTAATTATTTCTGTTTCAAGACAATAGGAAAATCTCTAGCTTTAAACGTTGTGTCTGCTTACTGAGAGATAACACAATTGTAAAACACTTTACTTTTCAACTTATTTTCTTGAAGTTTTGCAAGTTAACTCTGTATGTTCCAGTTTCTACTATTAAAACATTCATTTGTACAGGTAAATAGTTTATAAACATTTCTGTTCTTTTCCTTTAGGGTACACTGTGGTTACATTCTTGAAGCTCAGTACATAACATACAGTTATCTTACATTTGTAGGACAAGCATACGAATCATATTACTATTCACAAATGACATACAATTATTTACAAAATTCCAGATTGCTGGGCTGGCAGTGTCACATTTCTATATAAATCATATTAATATTTTCAAGTGACATATAATTATTTACAAAATTCCAGATAGCTGGGCTGGCAGTGTCACAGTCACCATGGATATCTTCCTTTTAGGGTGGGGGCATTATGAATGTAAGACTGTTCAAGGTGCATGGACTTCATCCGAGACCTGTAAACACTTCAGTGCTCTGGATATGAGGACTGTGCTTTATGCATTGTAGGCCTTCCAGAGCTCTCTTCCAGAAGGTGTGATAGCAATTCAGACAGACGTCATGTCAGTGGTCTGGCATATAAATAAACAGTGAGGAATCTGACCCTATCCTCTATGTTAGAATGTCATGAGGGTTTGGTAATGGGTGATGTTTTCTCACTGTCTTCTGGTGGCAACACACATTCCCTTGAGGTTCATTGTATTAGCAGACAGGTTGAGCTGGAATATTCAATCAGATGGTGGTGAATGACCTGTTCTTGCTTCAACCTATTTGCCTCTCCTCTGAACTACAAATGCAGCTCTTATTTTACCATAGACCCTCCACAGGGTCAGTCACCAATTAATGCTTTTCTCCACAATTGGCCCTTGGGTCTATTATATGCCTTCTCTCCTTTTCCACTAATTTCAAAGTTCATCCAGAAAGCGCCTCTTATTTTACCATAGACCCTCCACAGGGTCAGTCACCAAGGGATGCTCTTCTCCACAGTTGGCCCCAAGGTCTATTTTATGCCTTCCTTACTTTTCCACTAATTTCAAAGTTCATCTAGAAAGCAAAGTGGTGCAAAGCAAGGGTAATCCTCATCACACACTTTTGGCCCCATCAGGTTTTGTTTCCTTCTCTGTGACTTCATCTTTTTTGTCCACCAAGATGGCCCACAGGTCAGACCTTCTCTCTCCTGTCTGGGTATCCCCTGATGGACCTTCACAAGATCAAACTAACTGCATGGTTTCTCAACTTCTGACATTGGCCTGAGATGCCAGATACTCAAAACAGGTGGTCCACATTCTAACTGCTTAACAAATGTCTAGTCTGAGGAATGTATATGTAAGTAAGTGTGAAAGGTTCTCTAGTTGAGCCTCCAATAAACAGATCCCCTTTCAGCTTCCTTGATGGTTATTCTAGATTTCTTAGCAGAACTTTTTCATAATGGCTCTAGTTTTTCCACCATCAAGATTCAACTACAACAATTTAATGTTTTCATATTGGTCAAGCTCAAAGACTCATTGATGCTGTAAAGGTTTCTAAGGCTTTTTTAAGAGGTACCTTTCTCCTTAGACCTCAAGTCCATGACCCTGCCGCTCTATGAGACATCATCAAAATGCTCCAGGCTTTGACTCCATTTCCATTTGATCCAGGATCTACAGTGGAATTAAATTTTTTGTCATGAAAGATGGATGTCATTATTAGTGGTAGTCACATCTACCAAGTGAATTTCTAAATTACAAGTACTGTCCTGCAAACCTGCTTACTTCCTTTTTCATTCGTATTCAGCAGTGTTTGTTGCCATATTCCTTTTTCATAAGGACAGGATTTTTTTCCTGAGGCTGAATCCTTCCTTCATTCCTAAAGTGGCATCTGAATGTATCTTGCACCAAACTATCAACCAGTATTTTTTCCAAAATATTCCAACAAAGGCCAATATCTTCTTCATTTGTTAGATGTTCACAGGCCTGAAATTTATGTTCATCACACAAAAGGTTTAAGATAATCAAATTGCCTTTTTGTGTTGTCCTCAAGTCAGAATGAGAAGAAACAAATTCAAGGTCACGCTTTCTAAATGGCTGGTAGATTGCATTTCTTATCTCCATAATAAACAGAATATTCCCTTAGCCAAGAAGCCCACTGCTCATTCTACCAGATCTTTATAGATATTAATAGCCTTTCAGAAGAGTCTGCCTATTGACAAGATGTGCAGCTACAACATGGTCTACAGTTCATCCCTTAGTACCTCACTATAAATTGGATGTACAGTCCAGATTCTGTTCATCTGTTGGCTGCAGAGTGCTCAGGAATGTCCATCCTTGAGACTACACAGGAAAAAGGTAGCTTGGGATTCTATCCCATCTGTTGAACATGACGAAATTGGACAGCATTGGATATAAAAGTTATTTACTTACCATAACTGTAGATCCGTGTTGTCCATATTTTGTCTAGTTCAACATCCCATTCCCTTTCAGATTTTGTGGGCATCTTATAAGAGTTTTTTTTCTTATATTTTCTTACTTAGACTTATGTTTATAATAACAATAGTCAGCAAACTCGTTCTGAAGCTAGAAGGATGAAAGTAGGGCATCATGGGTAAAGGGTGGAGTCAGATTTCCTTTTCCACACATTTGGAAGTGCTGAGACCAGAGCCAAGATCTGGTCCTTGACCCATCTGTTGAACTAGATGAAATATGGACAACACAGATATATTGTTATGACAAGTATATAACTTTTGTATATATGTTTCATAGTAGAGTGCAGTGAAAAACAATAACATTAGCTGGAGAAAATAAGTGAGGGAAAACTCACTAATCTATGCAACAATTCTAATAAGATGTTTAAAAGAGGTATTGGAGATTTCATGTGTGAAGAAAATGAAAGCACTGTAATTTGTGTTAGCATGTCTGGCAGGAGGCTTGTGTATATTCTCAGCTTAATTTATATTGTATGCCAGCATGTCTAATTGTGAAACTGTAAATACATTTTTAAAATGTTGAGTATTTCCCTGTTTACATGGAA
This sequence comes from Protopterus annectens, assembly GCF_019279795.1. Lineage (NCBI taxonomy): Eukaryota > Metazoa > Chordata > Ceratodontiformes > Protopteridae > Protopterus > Protopterus annectens. The sequence goes on along the minus strand of NC_056734.1, from coordinate 998,259,433 downwards.
TGTTCAAAGAAATCTGTTAATGTTTTGATACATTTTTAATTGCACATGTTTGTGAGGGAGAGTCTCAAGTACTGTAAAGAATCACCTGAACAGTAGGCGATGCCATTAGAATGTTCCTGGTTGCTGATTGACAAGAAAAAGAACTTTTTCAAACAGATGACTATTATTTTTAATAATAAGACCATTGAGACTGTTAAGCTGTGCAGTTAGTCAAGTGCTGAGCAGTTTGTGAAGAGTTGCAGTCAGTTACAATGCTGTACAGTGATACACGAATAAAAGAGAGCTCACCAAAAATTGTAAGCCTGCCTTTGCTTTGCTGTTATGTGTTAGATTAGGTCAGAGACCATATTCTGTAGTTAGATTAGGAAAGCTTAGTTATTAAGATAGAGTTTTTCTAAAATGATGGACTTCTATCCTACAGTTTAATTTTACATTTCTGGTGATTGAAATCTGATGTTTATTGAAAGTTATTGATTTACATTCTTGTAATCATTTTACTTATTCTTAAATGTTTTTCATTACTTTACATTGTGTCTGGAAATCAGTGTGTTCTTTAGAGATTAGAGAGTGCTTATAAGTGTTTGATACTCCCCAGGTCCACTCAAATGCCTGGCTTCTCTGGTCATAGCTGTCATTTATTTTGATATTTAATTTTTCATAATTGGGCACCCTTTTAGAAGGGCATGAAGACACTCTGATTGGTGGCAGCATTACCATACTAGTTTGGGGAAGAGAGACAGCTGAAAATCTGTGTCTGGCTTTCCAAGAAGTGTTTGGATGTGTGAGATTTAAATTTACTTTGAGTGTGAGTGTATCAGAGGTCTTAAACTGGGACACATTGCTCTGAATTGTATAATAAGGAGTTGCAGTAGGGTTGGACAGAAGTATATAGTCCAGTCCCAGATTATAGAGCATGTTCCTGTTGTGCTGTTAGGGGAGAATGTGAAATATTACTCCTGTTTAAGTGACAGTCTCACACTGGAGTCAATAGTGAGGATTGAAGCTCCTTAGTTACTGACCCAGGATAGTAAGGGACATCACATTTAATTGGTGGCAGTCTAGTGGGATATAGCTGAACGTCAGTGAGGTGAAATTAAGTGATGTCTAAGGATGAGAGAGGATGTTCATACCAGGGTTATAGAAGGAAGTAATGATGAAGAGAAAAGGAGATTATAAGAAGAGTGCATGTTAGGGTGTCTTCAGGTAACTTTGGTGGGTAGGGAGGAAAGAGAAAGATGTAGAGGAAAGGTCTGCAGAGAGGAAGTGGATATGGTAAGGTAGTGGGAAAAAACAAAAGAAAACTGGAGGAAGAGGTTGGAGAGGGTTGTGAGATGTGAAGTATAGTGAGTACATTCAGCTAAGACTGGCACAGGAACAGGTTCATAATTTTGTAAAGTATTCCTTTAGGGAGCATGTAAAGATGGGTAGGTTAGAAATGTTCTGGTGGTTAAAGGTAGGGCATTCCTTTTTTGCTGCGGAGTATAGGCTTTGTTCATGGGGTTTATTTGGTTTATTTATGGTTTGCTTCTGATCTGAGAGTTCTTTTAGGAAAATATATGTTGGTTTAAGGAGTAAGAGAACGGCAGGCTATTGGTTTATGTATGACTTTATGAATTGTTATAAGCTGAAAGTAGGAGAGGTGCAAGGGGAGTTCCACCCAGCTAAGGGTATGCAAAGATTTACAGTGATGGGCACAGGAGGTTGAATTAGTAGCAAACTTGGCAATTTTGTTGTAGTGACTTACAAGTTTATTGTTTTATGGATGGTTGTAAATTGGTTAGAATTGGGACTCCATACAGTAGGGAGTGCAGAAGGTGGGTTTTGGCTAGAGTAATTTTTGTGGGTGTACTCAGAAAATGTTTGTTTCTATATAGCATACCTAGTTTTGATGTGTTTTCTTGATACTGCTTTGGATGTGGAGGTCAAACTTAAGATTATCGTCTATTATAACTTCTAATAGTCTGGTATAGTGAATTAATGCAGTTTCAGAGCATTTGCCAAAAAGATTTTGAAAGACACTTTGTTAGGGGTGTGAGTTTTGGGGGTAAAGAGGAGGGGTTTGTTTTTTGGGGAGCAGAGTAAGAGTTGGGTTTTTGTAATCCAGGTTTAAATGCAGATGACAGCTCGAGTGATTTCTTGGAGATGAGTTAAGGTGTTTGAAGAGCAGTTGATGATAAAGTCATCTGCATATTGAATCAGGGTACTTTCACAAGAAGAGGAATGTAGGTTATTGATAGAAACAATGAATAGTAGATAGCCAAGGATAGATCCCTTTGGAACTCCTGTGGAAGTGAGAAGGTTTGCAGAGATGGACCCTTACCATTTCACTCCTTGTTGCCTGTTGGCAAGGTAGCTGGAGAACCATTGAATAGATGGAAATGATAGACCCAAGGTGGAATGTTGATTGAGGAGTTTAGTGTGACAGACAATGTCAAAAGCTTTTGATCTAGAAATACTGCAAATGTAAGTTTATTAGAGTTGCGAGCTTTATTGACAGTGTCTGTAAATGATAGTACTGCAGTGGAAGTGCTGTGGTCTGGCCGAAATCCATGTTGCATATTGATGATTTATTTTTATTAATTTACTTATTTTGTAAGAGAGATAGTAGAGAAACTTCAAGGATTTGAGATAGGGGAGTCATTATGGCTTTGGGATGGGAATTTGTAATGTCAGTGCAGCTACTTCATTTATGTTAAGGGATAATATGTGTTATTTTCCATAAGGTAAGGACACAGGATTCTGTAATTGATTTATTACTAAACATGCTGATTGAGTATGCTATTGCATCTGTAACTAGATTTAGGTATTCTGGGGGAAGGTTGTCAGCTGAGGAGTAACAAGGTTTTAGTTTATGCAAAAGTTTTTTTACGAGTTCTTAGAAACTGGTTGAAATGTAAAGTGGGTGGAATTGTCTGTGTGTGTATTAGGTGAGTTTTGTGAAGGAGATGTGCTAGGGCTAAGGTAGGGGAAGTGCATTAGGTGAGTCTGAGGTTAAGTTTGCTATGCATTCTACGAAGTATGTATTGAAATAGGTAGTTGTTTGAAGAGGGGTAATGCCTGGGTATGTGTTAGGATCTTTTATTGTACCTGGGTTGATGAGATAGGATATGGTGGACCAGAAATTTTTTAGGGTTGTTTTTTGGCTGTCTTGTAGACTGTAATAAGACTTTATATCTGCTAGCTTGTTTCTTGACTTGGTTTTGTAGCTATCTGAATAGTTGCAGATTTTTGCCATTTTATTATTTTGCCAGTTAATCCGTGCTTTGTCTGTTTTTCATAAAGAGTTTGCATTGGTTGGTGAGCCATGGGGTATGCTTATTTTTAATTATTTTTTGCGCTGTGGGACTAAGGTGTTAAGAATATTTAGAAAGGCTGCAGTGAAGTATTCAAATGCATCATTTATGGAAAATCTTTTTAGAATGCACCAGTTAACCGCTTTGAGCTTCACTGAAAGACTTTTTGGAGAAATTGGTGAGATTGCGGGTAGTTTTGAGCTCATCTTCCTTTGTTAGTTGTGTAATATTCCTGTGGGTATAAGCTGGTATATGATCATTTAGTGTCCTCAATGTAGTGCTATCTCGGAGTTGGTATATTTAAGTTGTGGGGGTTTCCAGCCCCCCACATGGGGATGCAGGGGGCTTGCCCCCCTGCATACACATGTTTTACTGTGTTGGGTGGTGTTTTGCGGGGGGGGGGGTTCACAATTTAGAGATTCTAAGATCTCGAGATTCTGAACTCGGTGTTCTGAAATTCGAGATTTTGGGATTTCGAAATTTCGTAGTGAACTCGTATATGGATATGCGTGTGTGTGTGTGTATATATATATATATATATATATATATATATATATATATATATATATGTGTGTGTGTGTGTGCCCATATATATAATATATATATATATATATATATATATATATATATATATATATATATATATATATATATCTTTGCTTACACTTGAATTTAAATGGGTTATCAGGTCTTTTATTTAATTTTACAGTTAAAAAAAGGAAACATGCCATTTATTTGATTCAGAAAATGATTTGCATAGAGTTTAACCTTGGAGTATAAGTCATGTCAGAATATGTTTTTCCTAGAATTTCTGTTAACAGTTAAAAAGTGTTTTTCTTCTCTCTTAGCAAGGTCATTTAAAGCTACTTATCAAATAATAAAATTTTCTCTGTCAGTGATATACAGAAAGTAAGAGCAACACAAAGCATGTTCTTTTTCATGTTTAGAAAGATCTGCAAAAACACACACACACATGTCAATAATGTATTGTACTCTAAATACTTTAATGTCCTTTCTATATTATCGAAGCAATAAAAAATGCAAATGAAGATCACACTTATCAGTACGAACATTTTTTTTTTGTTATGCCAAATTTGCTTGTCCACATCAAGTGGGTTTCGGGCTTGAACCTAGGGTTTTAAACTTTCCACCAGAGAATTTGTTACTTACTGCAATTATTGTAAAAATTGTTTTTTTTTCTTTTTTGAGGTATTATGAGGTTACTTATTTAAAAATAAGAACAGAAGTATTAAATTTTTTGAAATCAAAGAGTTTTTCAAATGTTATCAGTCATGTTTTCACGTGAATGTACACATTACCATGGACAATTTTAATTTCTGTCTGAAATACTGGGACATGTTTAATAAAGACAACAATAAGTGTACACAATATGTATTCAAGAACATTCTTATTGCATTTTTTGTGCTTTCTAGTTACAGAAAGATTACACTTAAGTGTACATGTAGTCTACACTTTGTGGTAACCTTTATGAATCCCTGTCAATGTTTAAGCTGCAAGAATATCAGTAGGAAAACTAAAAGCAGGAGGAAGAAGGTATGAGTTATGTCTATGTTGTCTGTTCACTCAGAACAATGTACACTTAGTGTAGACATTATTGAATTTCAGGGACTTTTTTATTGCTCATCCTCCAAATAGTTATGCCAGTTTCTGAATCCTGCCTACAATGTATTTTATGTCATAAACATTATTCTTTTTACATGTATGTTTATGCTAATTTGCCATGCATTTATCAGTTACTAATAACAGTATAATATTCAAACTTTATTTATTCTATTTGTTTTATTATATTGTCTTTAAAGTTTTATTATGTGCAAAGGAGCTGGGTGATTGTTTATATTAGGATGTACCATAGTTCTTAGGGCAGGTGTGTGTGGTGCCAACTTGATTGACATTTCGATAGGGCTGTAAGTTAAGCGTGCTAGTTGTATTTAAATTTTCTTTTTAATTTTTGAAAACTAAAAAAGTTAAGAAAGTTTAAGGTAGAATATTTGAGGCTCTAATATGGGGCATTACAGACTTAATGAAAGTGAAAGACTACACACATCCAGCACTCCCTGCTATGCACAAATATTAACTTGCGTTCCACTGCTTGTTAGTTCTGTGGATTGGGGGAGGGGATCTCTCTTTTTAATTTATCATTAAAACAACTAAAAATGATACAGTTATATTTACTAAGTATACTTATAATGTTTGCCCATGGCACAGCGGGGACGGGGTTTGCTACTGCACATCCTGATGTGACCTAATATAAGCAGTCACCAGGAAATGGTAAGATGTCTTTCTATTCTCATCTTGTAGTGTGTACCTTCCTCAAAACTTCTCTGCCACCAGTTGAATGTCAGCTAATCCTGCTGTTTCTGCCATCGAATTGTGCGAGTTAAGTACCCCATTGGGGCCTCTTTTCTTGTTCTTGAGTTGGTCACTGCTTGCCTGCTCAGGTTTATGTCATTCAGGAAAAGAAAGTGTAGGTGCAGATGTCAGATCCTCCATAAGGATGCCTAGGACCGAACCACGACCATAAATCCTGCATGACTTCTCAGGCTTTTGTTCCAAAGACCCTTTGCAGCCATCTGCACATGCTTAATGTCTATTTAGAAATCCAAAGACTTAAATGTTTAGCTCTTGCTATCGAAGGGCCATCTGGTCAGACCGTTGAGCCTCCGAAAAAGAAGACCAAAGTTACCAGGCCTGAGCCTATTGCTGCACCTCCTGCACCTGATATTCCCTTGTGGCTGACATATGTCTGGAAGAACATATGGAATCAGCTGACGCTGGTATAGTGGGTACTGTTGCGGAGGCCCGCAGAACCAAGGGCTATAAGCACGTCAATGGAGGTTGTGCAGACATCGAGTACCAACGATGAGGGGGAACCTTGTCTTGTAATGGATGTCCAGACCAGTTCTTCTGTTATTAGGGAACCACCTGAAACTAGGTCCTGCTTAGGCCATACACCCTCTAGGCCTGTTCCTTCTTTAAAAAGGTAGCAAAAACTAAACATGTAGCTCCACCATCTGAAAGCTTGCCTGAATGGCAAGCTTTCTCTCAGAGTTTATTCAATGCTTTCATGGCCCTCAGCCCCTCCATGACTGCTTCCCCCTCTGGCTGTCCATCCTGTTATCAGCCCTAGGCCTCAGACGTCAGATCCTCTCCCAATTGAAGCTGAAGATTCCTCTTCTGAGGATTCTCTTTCTTATGTTTCCCAAATTACATCCCCTATAGGTTATGCCTCACCAAAGGAGGACTCTACTGAAGCTGATTCCCCTGGAGAGGACCTTACTTTTGGCATTTTGAATGTAGCTTCTGAAAATCCTGAATTTCAACCCCCTGACCCTAGATGCCCTGACAGATTTTATAAGGTCCCAGAACTGGCTACATTTCTGATGAAATGTCCTGATGAAGACTAGTACTATTTCTGTCTCTGCTGACAAACCTTCCAGACTATTACCCTCAACTTTTGTCCTACCAACAGATAAGGTATACACCTCTGCTACCTTGGGCTTTAGGGCTGTGAACTACCAGACTCACATGTCTAAGTATTCCTTGGTTCTTTTGTCTTAGATTTCAAAACTCTTGGCTGATTTACCAGATTCACCCACAAAGTCCTAAATTTCTAACCTGATCTCGCTGTTTTCTCAAGTAACAAGACAGTCAGATGCAGTTATGATGCTGCAGAGTCCTCGGACAGATCTGTAGCTTCTACCTCAGTGCTCAGAAGGTACTCTTGGCTAAGGCTTCACCCCCTCTTGACGATATCAGGGCTAAACTCCTTGATGCCCCCCAGGACGATACTGCCCTATTTGGGGCCAAAGTGGCAGAGCTTTTCAAAGCCCTTCAACAAAAGGGGAAGGAATTACAGGATTTGAAGCATTTGCTTGTGTCACCTATCCCTAAATTTCACAGGTATTACCTCACTAAGACACAATTTGTTAGGAAATATTCTGCTCCTACTCCTCATACTAGGGGCAAGAAGAGCTCCAGGAAACCGCAAACACCTTCCAGGCCTGCTCAGACGACAAACCAGAAAACTCCTTTTCAGGACAAGGCAGGCAGTCTGTGACTACCTGCCTTCTCCTCCACCCCCTCCAGACTCCATACCCGTTTCCCAGAGGCTCTGTCACTGTCTTCCCTTCTGGAAAAGCATTGCCTCAGACAAGTGGATCTTATCCATCATAAAAAAGTTCACGACTTGTATCATCCCCTCCTCCTTAAAAGTATCCCTCAGCCACCAAAGGACCAGCTGCCCCTATTCCAAACAGTCTTGGACAACCTAATCTCCCAAGGGACTATCCAACCTGTCCTTCCGTCGAAGAAGGAAGGGGCTTTTACTCCAGATGTTTCCAAGAAAAGACAGCCCATGGAGACCCTTCCTGGATCTAGCCCACCTCAACCTTTTTCTTCAAGTACCCACTTTCTGCATGCTTACACTGCAAACTCCTTTCCCACTGTTAATGTCCCAAGCATTTCTGGCCACCTTGGACATCAAAGATGCATATCTACATATCCTCATAAGGCCTAAATACAGGAAATATTTACGCATCTCTGAGTTTCTCGCATTTTCAGTTCTCTGTTTTACCCTTTCGACAATCTACTGCTCCAGGAGTATTTACCAAATGTCTGGCTCTAATCTTAGTGTATTGCAGGGTCCAAGGGATTTAAATTTTCACATACCTAGATGACCTTCTGATCCGGGCAGATTGGCACGGTTCTGTACAGAACCATCTCCAGACAGTCATTGGTGTTCTGCAGTCCCTGGGTTTCACTATCAATTTCCCCAAATCCAAACCTAAACCCCTCCCAGGACCAAGCTTTCCTGGGCTGCAGAATCAGGGTGGATTTTATGAAGGCGTTCCTCCCACCCCATATGGTGGAAAGCCTGAAGGAATACCTACTGTCTGTCCTCAACTCTTCGGCTATGACAGCAAGAGAATATCTCAGACTCCTGGGCCATATGGCCTCTACTATCCCCATGTTACTACTCACAAGACTTCACATGAGGAAACTTCACTGGTACCTGAGGTCCACATGGACCCAGCACTCCCACACCTTGGACTATTCCATTCCCTTCCTACTATGCTTAAGGAAGGAGATCCGACTGCCCTTACTACCCCTCACTGTAGTCCAGGAAATGTACATAGATGCTTCATACCTGAGTTGGGGGGCTACTATGGGCAGCTTGAAGGTGCAAGGCACATGACAAGCCCCTTCAAGAGAGAACACATCAACATCAAAGAGATGAGGGCCCTCATCTTTGCACTGAGGGCCTTCCAAAACAATCTGAAACAAAGGCCTCTGAAGTTGTTCACAGACAACATTAGTGTTCTGTGGTAGTGAACAAATGGAAGAACAAGATCTTACTTGCTGTGCAGACTTACACTCCAGGTCTGGGAATTGGCAGTCCAGCATGGAGTCACCCTGCATGTGGTCTACATTTCCTCAGCTCATAACTCTCAGGCAGACACTTTTAGCAGGTCCATGTCGCCATCCCACGAGTGGATGCTATGCAGAGATATGTTTCTGGACATAGTCCACAGGTGGGATATGCTACAAATAGATCTGTTTGCCTCCCCTCTGAACCATCTTTCTCAGTTTTGTACCAGGACACCCAGCCCTCTAGTGAGGGTGGTGGATGCCTTCTCTATCTCATGGAAAGAAATGTTTCTCTACACACCCCCCCCACTCTTACAAAAAGTCCTATTGATAATTCAGTAGGACAAACGAAAATTTTTGTTGATGACTCTCTTTTGGCCAAGACAGCATTGGTTCCCTTCCTTTCTGCATTTAGCCAGGAACAGTCATCACATGTTACCTCACATAGTGGACCTACTCACACAAGAGAAAGGATCCATAATCCATCCCCACTTGGAATCTGTGAGCCTAACCCTGTGGGTGATAGGGTGTTGATCCCTTTCAGACACCTTTACACCGAGGACATGCTTAATGTCCTGCAGGAGTCCAGGAAACCCAATACTAAGAGATCCTATCCGTCCAAATGGAAAAGGGTCTCTGGTGTCTTAAAAGACAGCTAGACCCTTTTCAAGGAGACGTCCCCTTAGTGCTGTCCTATCTGTGTGAATTGTTGCAGGAGGGTTGACATATTCTTCTGTTAAGGCCCACCTTGCTGCTATTTCAGCTTGTCTGCCTCTTGACCCTCCACTTGCTTCCAGACTTTAAGTGAAGTTGTTCCTGAACCGAGTACTACATCTCATGCCCCCCCAGGAAGCCAGTTCCACCACCCTGGGACCTGAATTATGTGTTAGAGAAACTCGCTGTTGCTCCATTTGAGCCAACAGCTACAGCTTCTCTAAAATACTGCACTTGGAAAACTGTGCTTTTGGTGGCCCTGACATTGACCAGGCGAATGTCAGAGCTCCATGCCCTTATGGTCACTCCACCCTTTTTAATCTTCCACAGTGATAAGGTAATCCTACAGACTAACCTGTCCTTCATGCCCAAAGTGGTCAATGAGTTGTCCCTTAACCAATGTATCCACCTCCCCACCTTTTTTTCCACGACTCCAAACTGATGGCAAGAGTGTCCTGCATTCTCTGTATGTTCACAGACAGCTTAGATTTTACCTAGACAAGACCAAATCCCTTAGGAGATCAGAACAACTGTTTGTCTCCTTTAACCTCAGGGCTTTGGGGAAAGTGGTGACACTGCAGAATGTTTCTACCTGGATTTGCAAAGCCATCACCTTCTCTCGCACCTACTATGGCAAACACCTGGTCAGTAAGATTAAAGCTCATTATACTAGAGTCATGGGCTCATCTGGAGCCTGCTTTAAAGGGCTGGACACTGCTTCTGTTCTAGAAGCAGCTACCTGGACATGTCCATACCTTCACCAAACACTGCAAACTGGACCACATCTCCAAATCTAGAGTAGGTTTTGATAGGGCAATCCTGCGTGGATTTTTGGAGAATAGATCCAAACCACTCTCTTCTTCTTCCTTTTGAACTATGGCACTCACCCAAAGGTTATGAATACTGCAATATGAGAATAGAAGGACATAGAATAGTTGTGTAAAATCATACCATAACCATAGATGTCCTTCTCTTCCATGTTGCAGTATTCTATCCCACCCTCCTACCCCCTGAATAAGCTTTACTGGATGACTCAGGACTTGTACAGCTATCCTGGGACTGGGGTCCATCTAGGACATTCTGTTCTAAGGAAGGTCCATGCAGATGTCACTTTTATGGCCCGTGCACCCTACAGCCAGCATCAGACATCGCACATACCTTGCAGTGACTAAAGCTTTTGTATACTGGCTGGACATTCAGGTCGCTAGGTGGAGGCTAACCAAAAGGTTATGAATACTGCAACATGGAAGAGAAGGACTATGGTTATGGTAAAATTTTACACCACTATTCTTGCTAAGGATAAGTTTATGCAAATGTATAAGTTGATTTAAATGTAAATATTTAAATGTTTAAATAGTTAAATTACTTTAGGTATTTAACATTAGTAATTATAATTTTGCTGTTATAATTAATAATGTTAAAGTTTTGCTGTTGGGCGGCCACGGTGGTACAGCAGTTAGCGTTGTCACCTCACAACAAGAGGCTCTCCGGTTCGATCCTCGGCTGGGGTGTCATCTGTGTGGAGTCTGCATGTCTTCCTGTGGTAGCATGGGTTTCCTCCGGGTGCTCTGGTTTCCTCCCACATCCCAAAAACATGCTGTAGGTGGATTGGACACTCTAAATTGGCCCTAGGTGTGAGTGCATGCATGTGTGTGCCTTCCGTGGAAGGTTGGGCGCCGGGCTGGCAACTCGACACCATAAAACTCTACTGCCAGTCATGAGTGGACAGGTGATCTGCTGTGGCAATCCCTAACCGGGAAAAGCCGAAAGAAGAAGAAGAATTATAATTTTTCTGTTTGCAAGACTATTGTTTCCTCAGTACCAGTTTACAGAGCTGCTGTAAAGCTATCTGCTAAGTTATGAGAAGTGAAAGGCTGTGAAATGGCTAATTTCTATAAATGGCTTAGGGGAGGCGATCACACAAGCACAATCACATCATGATTGTTTTGCACCAGTGTTCAAACTTTTTATTCAGACCTTTAAAGTGGGCAGTAATAACACATACAGCATGTCACGCCAGGTGCAACACTTGCTACTTTGCGTCTTAAAGTAAATAATCGCACAATACTCTATGTTAGATTTGTGAGGTGATGGTCATGCTATACAGCAAGGTGCTGTGAAAACTCGTACAGCAAGGGGGAGACCATAACATGGACTGACGTGCCTGTGCCACCAGAAGAGGAGGCCACAGCAAGCCCCCTTGAGTGGCAGAAGCAGTATGTGGTCTACAATTATGGACAATGACAAGACAAATTGAACAAAACTGGTGACTGTTCAGAATAAGAAACCATGCTTTCTCAATGGTATCTTCAAAAATCAATCTGTCACTGAAACAAGACACCCAGGCACACAAAAAAGTAGGTGTCTTAATATGAACAATCACCCAAAACTGATGGATGCTGACTGGCCACTCTGTGCATCAGATGTTACCATGTCATTAACTAGAAGGGTGGTCAAGGCACAGTCACCATTGGACAAGTGGTGGGTGTCACAAATGTATGGGGCAGTAGGTATAGCTTAGGTGGAAGGGTCATAGATAGGATGATTGTGTAGATTAAGCCACACTGTCTTATTTTACTCAAGTGTTGGTGAGGGATGAGTGGTGTTGACTTGACTGATATCCCATCAGTAATGGATAACACTGTACCATGCATAAGTTGCAGTGAAGAATGAAGGCACTGGTAAAGCTACAGCAGTAATACTCTGGTATTATCACATATTCATGAAGCCCCCCACACACTTAAAAGTTAATAGAACAGGTTTTGCATCAGCATGCATTTTCTGAACAGTAGGAAATATGAAACTGTACTATCATGTCATTGCTGACTGACTGTAATCCTCTGTGATTTACCAGAAAATAAGAAATGAAGTATTGGAAACAAGGCAAAAATGACACAGAATGAGAGCGTTACAAAGTAAATAGAAGAGGAGGTTTTGCATGAAGGTGCATTTTCTGACCAGTATGAACTATGGAACTTAAATATGTGACATTATTGGTTCATAGGTAAGTATTAGGCTAGCTGCCCTTGCAGGCCATTTCAGACCTAACCAATTTTCTTTTCTTTTTTGTGCTTGAATTAACCTGTCCCATGTGGTTAGAGATTCGCCTTACTCATCCCATGGTCGATAATTTTATATTACCCCTAATGAGAATAACTGGGATCATACCATAGATAACTTGAATCACATGCATGGGATAAAGCATTTAGGAGCTGCCTCTGTCCATTAGTAGTACAGGGGGCAGTCCTGGGGTAAACTTTCTGTTTACCATCCATAGATCCAAGATGCTAAGGATGAAGCTGTCAGGTAACAGGAAAAGAGGAAGGCCTAAGATAAGGTTTATGGATGTGGTGAGAGAGGATATGCAGGTGGTTGGTGTGACAGAGCAAGATGCAGAGGACAGGAGGAAATGGAAACAGTTGATCTGCTGTGGCGACCCCTAACGGGAACAGCCGAAAGAAGAAGAAGATCCAAGTTGCTGTTGAATGTGGACTGAAATATATTTTGTTTTTACACCAATGGGGATTCTATTCCAGAACAGTGGATTATTAACTATAATCCTCAGTGATTTACCAAAAAAATTATGTGGGGCAAGGCAAAAATCAGGGATGTTCTGCAAAATCAGTTGTAAAAACATTTTGTTAGTTTTATGGTCAGTTTGGGAGGTAAGCAGTATTAAACAGTAGTAAATGCTTGACAAGGATGGCAAGAACGTTTAAGTTTGACTGCTTAAAGGTGTATATGGTGAAAGCAACAGATAGTGATTTCTTTTTTAGTCATTAAAGTACTGTCAGTGATAGTTTAGAATGCTACAGCAGCAATACACAGCTGTCAAACTATACTGCTGCCATAACATTCTAAGTAGCACACAAACACACTGCTGTGGTGCAGTGTTCTCCATTATTCTCTTATCCTGGTGCAGTTTACAATTAAACACTGCAGCTCTGCTTCCAAATTTAACCCCTTACTTATCTGGCAGTTGCTGCTAGAGATGGCCTAGACCATGCCACTTAACTGCACAATTTTGCAGGATGTCTCTTTCTGCCTCAGTTTTTGAGTCTAATAAAAGAAGCTTACCTCTCAACTACTTTCTTTGAGATTTCTGCACAATGCCAAGGAGAAGGGATGGAGGGAGCTGGGCAAAGGACCAAAATCAGGATTGATTTTTAAATGTTGCTAATCTGCTTAAGAAGGTAACTCAACAATGTGCTTTTACAAGAATGTGCACTTTATAAACAGTAACAAGCATGTAACTAACGTCCAGATAGTCTGGAAATACTGATTGACTGCACTCCTCAGCAATTACCAGGAAGTACCTCACTCTTATGAGGGAGAGGATGAATACACAAAGAAAAAAAACAAGGGCAGTTGAGCCGTATGTCTTATTATTCTTTCTTCTTCTTCAATTCATTTAAGAAGTTAAAAGAATTAAATAAATAACTATTTTTCAAGTTATTTATTTAACAGAAAAGCAGGTTTTATACAAAACATGCGCTTTCTGAGGAAGACGTCTGAAACTCTAATGCCTAACATTACTGACTGGCTGACTGCATTCCTTCACAATTTACCAGGAAAAGAATTCAAAAATCTTTTTGGGCAAGGTGAAAACTTGGTAAAACTTTGTCCAGTTTTGAGAAATGTAGGCACTGCAATGAAAGAATGAGGAGGGGAGGAGATCGAGGGAGAGCAGAAGGGTCTGGTTAAGAGAGTATGACAAAAGAAAAATCAGTGTGCTTTTTCCATGCTTGCATAGAGAAATGACTGGGTAAAAACCCTAGGCATTGTTCAGTAACAAGGTTTTACAAAGCATGTAAATGAAAAAGAATATTGAATATTGTAAGGCTTTCTTCTGATAAATAAGGTACCCTTAGCAGTTTTTGTGTCTGGTTTGCTTGTCACTAGAAGACAATTTGATTAAGAAAAATGGCTTGGAGAAAGTGATTACTGAAAGCAATCAAGTGTTTTCTCAACTGGGAGAGTTATAAAGATATATAAAAAATCAAATAGCACTTACTAATACCATAGGGAGTACCACAGGTCTTAGAACGACTAACCTATATTTTTTGTCAACTTTAGCATGTCTGTGTAGCTATCAACTTAGAACTTATGATCTGATATTGTTAATCCTCGTTCAGTCCTTACATGTGGGTATTGGTTCCGACCTCGGAACCCAGCCGGCCATCTTCCAAGCTTGTGCCAGCTACAAACTCTCAAGCTAAAAAGTCTTACCCAGAATTCCCCTCTCGTTAACTGAAAGGAAAAATAAATTAATATTGAAGGGGCTACTTAAATCTCCTTTTTCAGAGGCTATTTCTTGGTCTGAAGCTTCAACCCCTCCAAGATCCCATAAGAAAAAGACCTTCGGCACCGAGGCCATCGGCGCCATCTGTGACCACGGCACCGACTAGTGTGCCCCATACCACATCGGTACCGAGGAGCTCCTCGGTTCAGACTCCTTTACCGGCATCGACTGTCCAGTCGATGCAGACTGTTATGGTGTCTATGGATGTTTTGACGCCCATTTCCTTTTCGGCTTCAACAACCTACCCGGCACCGGCTAACCTCTCGGTACCGACCATTCAGTTTTCATCACCGATGTTTTCGGCTCAGGCCTTAGCGCCGACAACCACTTCTGTACCAACCTCATCGTCGGTGCAGACCACACCTTTGGCACCGATGATTTCCTTGGTGCAGGCACCAGTAGTTCAGTCCATTACAGCTCCGTTGTTCTCAGTGCAGACCACCTCCGTGGTGGGCACCGAGTTTGCTCCATCCTTGGAGAGATCTGAGTCTCCCTCAGCCATGTCCGTGAAATCCGCTAGAAGCTTCTCTGAACATGATGTGTTGCGTCTTGTGGATTAAGTGCTTTTGGCCAGAGGTATCCTGCCCCCCTGGACCTATCCTTCCTCGGGAGGTGATCACCCTTTACCAAAGACCCCTACTTATTCTCCTTCATTGCCTTTGAAGCCCCTTGATATAGCACAGTCTTCTCCCACTACGGTTCCTTTTATGGACCTCACTAAGGAGCTGCAGTTGCTTTTGTGGCAGGAGAGTCTTGTCACGGCCCAGGATGTCAGCTGTGGTGTACGTATTTTGGCATTTCACAGCCATCCGAGTCGGCAGGTTGAGCCACTTAGGCGAGGGGTGACCCCTGCCCTGGGCCCCCATCCCTCTTCAGGTGGACCAGCCTTCCAACTCATGGAGAAGAGGGTATAGAGCCATTGGATCCAGCTTCAGACAGACCCATTTCAGTACTAAACCGTGATTATAAAGTGATGTTAAGTTGTCATTCTCACCTTTATTCTTGCTGGATGGGTTCAGAGCCAATCCTCGGCTCCAACTCGGACTGTACTACAGCTCGAGAGCTATTTTTACTGGCTCGAGGCAACCCTATATCCCACAATACCATGCGCTAACTCCCCAGATCTCGTTTGCCGCTTCGCTGCGAGGTAGTCTGTTTTTACATGCTCTGGTCAGTAAGTGCTTTTTTCATATATATATTCAGTCTCAGTAGTTTTTTTCCAGTTAGTTTCCCTTCTTTAGGTCCCTTCTAACTGCCTTATCCTTTCGGTAGCCCTTTTTCCCCTTCTTTAGTTAGTTTTTTATCTTGGGCCTACGGGCTTTTCCTTAGTTTTCCTCCACCCCTTTCAGTGTGTGTGTGGGTTTTTAGTCAGTTCCCCTTAACTTAAATAAGTGTGTGTGTGTGGATTGACTGTGTTCCTTTTTATTTTTTGTCAGGATGTCAAAGGACCCTAAGGTTTCGGGATTCAAGAAGTGTGACTCGTGCTGTCAGAAAATGTCTCTGACAGATGGTCACACTTCTTGTGTCTATTGCTTGGGGCCTTTACACCTGCAGGACTCTTGTTCTGTTTGTCACGGATTTAGTTCAAGAGTCCTGCAGGAAAGGCGTAACAAGATCATCCTAAGGGGCTTGTTAAAGCCTGATGACTCCCCGTCCAAGTCTGGCTCGGGGAAGTCGTCAAAAACCGCCAAACCCTCAGCTCCAGCTTCTGAGCCGAGGGCTGGCGTTATCGAGATGGCTCCGACCTCGGTTCCGTCTGGCTCTGAGGCGAGCAAAGTGGTTTCTGCTCCGAAACCATCATCTGAGCTGACCCTAGCGCACAAGCGCTCTAGGTCCCCTTTGCTAGAGTCCGTCAGATTGGCTCCGAGGTCCCCTCTCCTATCGGAGCGGAGTCATAGGACTCATTCATCGAGGTCATCCAGGCTCTCCGACCACGACATCGAGAGGGTGGTCAGTAGACTCATAAAATCTCAGGCGCTGGCCCAAATGCTCCAGAGCCCATCTCACCAGACTGTGGCTCCTTCGATACAGCTATCCATTCCTCCTCTGACTCATCTCTCGAGTTCGGAGCCCGAGTTTGTCGGAACCGTGACCTTGCCCACGTCAGAGCCGATACTTCCTCCTTCGGCTCTGGTGTCGTTGGCACCGACCTTTTCATTGGTTCCATCCATGGAGAGGTCTGGGCGCCGAGACTCCATTGTCAGCTCCGAGGGGGTGAGTGGCATCGGACCCTTGTCCGACCCCACTCTCCCTCTCGGAACTTCGGCTCTGGTTAGTTCGGCCCCAACATCATTCTCGGAGCCTTCTCTGTCTGTTCTGGGGGCGGTTCCAGTCTCTTCGGAGCCGGGGCTACCTTTGGTATCTGATAGGGAAGCCTTTGAGGTGATGAGGAATGTGCTGGACCCAGTGTCCACTCCAAGGTTAAGTTCTGTGGCTCCTCCCTCTGTAGTGCCTGTTACGGTCTCTGGCCATCCTCCTACACCTGACAGCAGAGATCCAAAGCGTAGGGTACCCACCTTGGGTGTCTCCTCCTCTTCCGAGGGCTCCCCCCCTAGGAAAAGAAAGTGCAAGAGGAAGCACATAGACTCCCCTGAGTCTGTCACGTCGGACACTGACTTGGATGAGTCAGAAGGTTCCCCCAGATCCCCCTCTGAGGATGTCTCCTTTTCAGACATCCTGGAAATCCTAAGACAGAGGGGAAATTGGTCCACTCTCAAACCTTCCGAGGACGAGTCGGTTTACCTTGACGCCTTTGGATCTCACCCTTGCACCTCCTGGGTGTCTCCCCCTTTTGACCCACTAATGGAGGTAGTGGCTAGAAAGGCGTGGGCAGCTCCTGATTCAATGGAACCTACCCCTAGGAGGCCTTCTAAATTTATTTCTGCACCAGATGACAAATCCTTTCTCACCAAAGGTGTTTCAGTTGATGCTATGGTGGTAGCACCAGCCACTAAGAAGGAATTGGCTGATCCTTCTTTATCTGTTCATCCTCCTAACAAAGAGTCCAGGACCATGGACAGGTACGGCAAGTGGACCTTTGCTTCAGCGACCTTTTCTATGCGATTGCTGAACTATTTATGTCATTTCACCTGCCTTCAGAGAGACTTGCTCAAAGGGCTGGGTGAAACGGTACAGGATCCTTCTGCTGCGGGGTTTAAGGACAAAATAAACTCTCAGCTGGCTACCCTGAACTCCATTGTTAACTCCTCCATGCGGCTTATCACTTATGCAGCCGATGGAGCGAGTAGGGCCGCTGGCACAGGCGTTGCATTGAGACGTCATGCTTGGATGCGACTCTGTAACTTTGCCGATCCCTTCAAGGCATCCTTCACCAACACTCCCTTTGATGGTTCGGAATTGTTCGGACCTCAGGTGAAGAATACCCTCACCAGATGCGAGCAAGATGGTAAGACTCTCTCTGCCGTGGGAGTCCGTTTTTCCATGCCTTCTAGACCTTATCCTAAGGGACAGAAGGGAGGAAAGATGTAGTTCCGCAAACCTCAGGGAGTTGCGCCTGCCGCACGTGGTGAATTTCCCCCTAGAGGCAGAGGGGGAAATAATAACAGACGCCGCCCCAGGGGCTGAGGGGGTCCTCAGAACCAGGGCTCTAGGGAATCTTTTCCTGACCAACCCTTTCAGCATCCCTGAGAAGCTGCCCGACTGTCCGCCTTCGGAGGCAGTCGGGGGAAGATTATCTCTGTACCCGGAAGCCTGGCAATCCCTCTCCCAAGACACATGGGTACAGAAGATCATATCCAAGGGTTACAAAATCCCTTTAACTTTCCCTTCAGTACAACCGCCAAAACCCCTACCAGACGTACCACCCGCACAAAGGGGTCAGGCTCAGCTAGAAATAAAAAGCTGTTAGAAAAAAGAGTCATCCAGGCAGTCCCAGGCAGTCCCAGCAGATCAGCTAGGATCCGGAATCTACTCCAGATTCTTTTTGGTACCAAAAAAGACAGGAGAATGGAGACCCATTTTGGACCTCAGCAGGTTAAACAACTCTGTACTAAAGACAAAATTTCGGTTGGTAACACTGCAGTCCATTCTACCCTTTTTGGGCAGAGACAACTGGATGTGCTCGTTAGACCTCCAGGATGCGTACTACCATATAAAGATACACAGGGGCTCCCAGAGGTTTCTCCGCTTCTGGCTGGGAGTCAGTCATTTTCAATTCAGGGCCCTGCCCTTTGGTCTCACCACAGCCCCCCGGGTGTTCACCAAATGTTTGGCAGTGGTCACGGCTCACCTGAGACAGAAAGGATTCCAGGAGTTTCAATACTTAGACGACTGGCTCATTTCCACTACCACCAAACAGGATCTCATAATGGCCAGGGATTACACTATTCAACTTTGCAACAGTCTGGGTATTTCTATAAATTTTGCAAAGTCCTCCTTGTCACCTTGTCAATGTATAAACTTTATAGGCACCATATTAAACACCACAGAAATGTCTGCAATATTACCACCTCAGAGAGTGACAGACATAAGGCGGAATGTTCAGCCCCTGTTTCAGACCATCAGAGTCCAAGTCAAGCTAGTATTGAAAGTGTTGGGCCTCATGGTGGCGGCGATTCTTCTACTTCCATTAGCCCGCTTCCACATGAGGCTCCTTCATTGGATGCTGTTTTCTCAGTGGTCCTTTCAACAGCTACCAATGACCCACAACATTTTGATAACCCCATCTTGCAAGAAACATCTCTCCTGGTGGATGGTTTCCCCTCAGCTTTTTCAGGGCAGACCCTTTGTTCTCCCCCCTCCAGTTGCCACTGTCACAACGGATGCCTCCCTGATCGGGTGGGGGGGGGCATTATCAGGGCAGGACGGTCCAGGGCACTTGGCAACAGTCAGAATGCCACCTGCACATAAATGTCCTGGAGATGAGGGCGGTGCTTTTGACGTTGCAAGCCCTTCAGAGCTCTCTTCCCATGGGGACTATAGCAATTCAAACGGACAATATGTCTGTGGTGTGGTACATAAACCAGCAGGGCGGAACAAGGTCCTACCCCCTCTGTCGAGAAGCACTCAGACTTTGGCAATGGGCGATTTCATCTCAACGGTTTCTGATAGCAATGCACATCCCCGGGAAGTCCAACGTCATAGCAGACATATTGAGCAGAACTATCCTCATGCCTCACGAGTGGTCTCTAAATCAAGCAGTAGCAGACGGAATTTTTCAGAAGTGGGGCCAGCCTTGCTGCGACTTTTTCGCAACTCCCCAAAACAGCAAGTGCCTTGACTTCTTCACACTTTTTCCTCTGCCAGGCGAACCCCTCAGAGACGCTGTTGTTTACGTTTGGCCCCGGGGTCTTCTTTATGCCTTTCCTCCCTTTCCATTGATCCCGCAATTAATTCAGAAAGTAACCGCATTGAGATCCAAAATGATCCTCATTGTCCCGTTTTGGCCTCGACAAGTTTGGTTCCCGTTCCTGCACAAATACCTACTGGAACAGCCTTGGCATCTGGCACCCTTTACGGATCTGTTGACCCACCTTACAGGCAAGCTGCATCAGTCTCTACATTCCATCAACCTCACAGCTTGGTTGCTCCACTTCCAGCCATAGCCAGGCTTCCCCTTATTTCTCCTCCTGTTTGTGATATCATTCTGGCTTCCCATAAGTCCAATACTAGGAAGACTTATGCGAGTAAATGGAAGCGTTTTTCACACTGGGCACAAACTAGGTCCTTAGATCCTTTCCATGCACCCATTCATGAGGTTCTAGACTTTCTGGCGGAGCTTTTTCATTCAGGGTCATCATCAGCCACTATCAGGATACAATTAGCAGCCATTGCTAATTTTCATGTTGGACTCTCAGAAGCAAATATTATGTCCCACAAACTCTGTAAAGCCTTTCTCAAGGGCATCTTTTTGCTCAGACTTCCAGTCAAAGATCCACCCCCACAATGGGATTTGAATTTAGTTCTAACCTCACTAATTCTGCCCCCTTTTGAACCTGCAGCTTCTTGCTCCCTCAAACTTCTTTCTTGGAAAACGCTGTTTTTAGTAGCTATAACATCTGCCAGAAGGGTATTGGAACTTCAAGCCTTGTCTGTCCGTCCTCCTTATTTGTTTTTTCATAAAGACAGGGTAACTCTCAGAACAAACCCTTCCTTCCTACCAAAAGTGATATCGGAAGCAAATCTAAACCACTCCATTGATTTGCCTGTCTTTTTCCCAGACTATACCAACAGGACTGAACAAAAATTACATTCATTAGATGTTCATCGCCAATTATGGTATTACCTAGACAGGACAAAATAATTCAGAAAGTCAGACCAGCTCTTTCTCTCTTATGCTGCAGGCAAGAAAGGGCTTCCGGTATCGAAGGTTACTCTTTCCAGATGGCTGACATCTATTATTACCTTGGTCTATGAGTTGTGACACAGGCAACTTCCCTCTAGGCCTAAGGCTCATTCAACCAGGGCACTATCAATGTCAACGGCGTTTCAAGCAGGGTTACCACTAGATGCTGTTTGTGCAGCAGCTACATGGGCGTCCAAACATACCTTTATTGCCCATTACAAGCCATTTCTGGAGATACAATATGTTGCGTTTTTTCCTTGTATCCTTTTGTGTTACTTAGGTAATAATCTGTACTTGTAAAGGATTATATTATTATATTATTATTATTATATTATTTATTATATGTCTTAGCTTTAAGACATAACTCTTATTCATGTCTATAGTAGCTTCAGAAATTCAAGGATATAATTGTATGGTTAGTGGTAAATTATGTATAGCAGGGATTATTCTAAGAACCAAACCAGCATGAGAATGGAGAAAAGAGATTTTGCTGATAGGCTTGACTGTGGTCAGGGATACAGAGAATAGGCAAGAGGGGGCTGGAATTTATTGGAGAAAACTGGCAAAGGAACCAAGATATTGGGAGCAAGTCTCTAGAAAGGGAAAGGTAATAGAATGGGAAGAGGCCAAGAATTTATTTGGACTGCAGTTTAGAGATTGCCTTCCCTATGAAGGATTGATATCAGAGTGTGGCAAAGAGAAGGAAATGGGGGCTCCTGAATGAAAGACCATGGCAGTGTTTTTAATAGAATCTATAACAGAAGATTCTGTTAAAAAAGGAAAGCATATAAAATATCGCATGATAATTATAAGAATCAATCAAAGGAGCTTAGAAAGGATTGGGAAGAGACATTGGATAAGCAGTTCACAAAGAGACAATGGGGAAATATATTTGTATCTCCAAAATATGCAACAAAGTCTAGAAGATTTAGAATCTTTGCCTGGAAGTGTTTACACAGGTATTTTTATACCCCAAGTAGACTCCAAATAATTTTTCTTCAGGTGGATAGCAAATGTTGGTGGTGTGATGGGCAAGAAAAAGGTAGCTGGTAACATTTTTTTTGAAAGGTGATGAGCTGGCAGACTTTTAGGATTCTCTGCAGACTGCTCTGTTGGAGATTCTGGGTGAGCAGATTGGACTGACTGGGGAGATGATTTTTTTTGAGTTATGCTATAGAATCGGAATTGCCTAGACATAGTAAAGCCTTGCTGAGTCTAATTATGGTAGCTGCCAAAAAAAGCAATTACTAGAAAATGAAAATCAAAGTCTAGACCAACTTTACTAAAAGTTGTGAATATAGTAACAGAGATAAACAACTGGAATTGGGATCTTTAGAAAAGGGAAGGAGCAAACTACATAGGAAAAAATGGGAATTGTGGGAACAGTATATGCAGAGCAGGAACGAGGTTTAAGAGGCAGGATTTGAATGAGCTATATAATACTTAACTGATAATGACTGGGTGGTTTATAAGTGATGTATAATGTTTACAACTATAGTTGTTTCAATGGTGTCTATGATGTAAACTGTTTGTAACTTAAGTGATATAAATGAAAAACATACAAAATAATATAAATGTAAAACTGCTTTTGTCATATGTGTAAATTTAATAAAGATGTTTGGGGGAGGGGGAGTATGAAATTATAATGTCCAACATTACAGTCCTCAGTGATTTATCAGAAAAATCCAGAAATGTTGCATAGTGTGGACAGGGCAAAAATTAGACAAAATGGACAATTGAGAGTTGTATCCATTTTTGGAAAAAAAAATGGTCTGAATAAAGCATGCTTTAAGTTGGCAGAAGTTTTTCTGCCTCCCACCAGCCATGTCTCTGCTCATGTCATGCCAGGCAGAGACATGGCTGCCAGTGTCATGCTGGGGGGGTTATGCTTTCTACTGTGCATCCCTGTAAGTCTTAATGTAAATAATTGCCACCTACCTTTGCTATGGTGGCCATGTCAGAGCAGACACAGGGATGCACTAATAGATACCATGTGCTCTACCATTGCCTGCATTCCCTGCAGTGTTTGCAGGTCTTCATGCAGACCATGCTGCATACTAAGAAGCTCTGATGTATTCAAGTTAATATCCACCTGGATCACAGCCTTGGACATCTGCTGACTGATATCATTGGCAAAACCCAGGTCATGTAATAATTGAAGTCTCAGGACTCTGAAGGTGACCAACATGCCTCCCCCCAGAAACAGCAGTGACTCAGCAGCTCAAGTTGTTAAATGCTTTGTACAATATACTTTATGGCCAGCACAGTAGTAGCATTGTCGCCTCACAGCAAGAGGTTCTCCAGTTCGAATATCAGCTGGAATGCCTTATGTATGGAGTCTGCATGTCCTCCCTGTGTTTGTGTGGGTTTCCTCTGGGTGCGCTGGTTTCCTCCTACGTTTCAAAAACATACATGTGGAGCATTTCTCCTTTGGCCTCCACTGAAAATTGGTTTTGTTCCAAGTTGGACTTACCCGGTAAACAAATGTTAAATAAATAAATAAATACGTCTTCAGATCTCAGAAGCAGTGCTGACTACTGATGACAGTTGTGAAGGTGTTGACTGTATATCAGTTGTGGGACTTAATATGGACAAAATGTCCAATACTAAAGACGTGATATGGGAGGTTCATCCTGGGTCTCCACAGTCGCATCAGATATGGAAGAGGGGAGTATTTGCTTCATCGTTGGCATTAAACACTGTGCCACTGTTTTCATTCAGACTGTGGCAGGGGTATGATGCCATTATTGTTGGCCTCTACAGACATGTTGACATCAGACATATTCTGACTTCTAGTGCCACATACTATCTGAGTACAACCTTATCTAGTTACTTTATATATTTATTTATTTCTCTTTGTTAATCAGGATAATGCAAATGAGCATCCATTTTCATTGGAAGTGTGGGAAGAAAACTCTAGATATGCACTTCAACAAGTCAAATGTAATACGCCCTTAAAGACACTATGTTCAAACTTACATATCAATAAAATTCAAACAAAATAAGGTTAATCAACAGTCTTTTCTTGTTAGAAGGGCATGTACCACTACTCACCTGGTGCCTTCCTCCATGGACTCTTGGGTAGTAGTAACTTGTCAGTTGCAGACCTGATGTTTCTGTGTGTCATTAATGCAGGTAGTCATGTAGGAGTATACCAGGGTGATGCTCTAGGCAATGTCCTTTGGGAATGGCATTTCACACAACTCATTTGGGAAATCTCCAGTAGACACCTTGGCAGTCCTGACCATTGTGGTTATAAAATACAATCCACGACTGGCTGTTAGTGTTCTTTTTTTTGTCACCAATGGGAGATGGTAGGAACTCCTCCATGTTAATGAGTTGCAACTGTATTGTTGGTGCATCCCTGGGGTTCCCATTCAGAAGCCTGAAACATCATAAGCCTGAAAATCAAAATCCTGAAACCAAAAACCTGAAAAAAATTCCTGAAAAAACTCAAACAAAATCCAAAAAAAAAAAAAAAAAAAAAGAAATCCTGAAACTCAAAAATCCTGAAAACACAAAATAGACATACTGATGATGTTGTGGCTTTGCTGCCCTGTGGGACCTTAGGGTTAGGGTTAGGGTCAGGTCAGTTGGTAGATTAGTGTGTCTTTATATTGACATATATTTATTTTTGTTTTGTTTTTTTTTTTTTTGAGTTTCAGGATTTTGGTCTTTTTTTGGATTTTTGGGCTTTCAGGATTTTGAATTTTCAGGCTTTTTTTTCAGGCTTTTGGTTTCAGGATTTTGATTTTCAGGCTTATGATGTTTCAGGCTTCTGAATGGGAACCATCCCTGGTAGTCGACTTGTCTTGGGCCTTCGTCTTGGCATTGAAGATCATGGTGGTGACCCTGTAATGGACCTGCACCAATGTTAGAGTGTGACTACCTGTTACATTGATGTTCCGCACTATTTGATGCCACACCTAGAAGGCCTGTTCATTGCAGCCTTGTCCAGGATTCTTCTTCCATGTGTACCCATGGACTGCAGTAGGTGCTGCCATTCTTTTGGTGCCATGGTACTTCAGGTACACTTATGTGTATATGTGGATCAGAGTCTGTATATCTAGGACTGTCTGTGTTAGTCAACAATTGCCACTTCACCACCCCTAATACCCCTGGATTAAGTTAAACCTTGTGCACTTCTTTGAGGTTCTGGTCCTGTCAACATGTCAGCCAAGTGCACTGGCTTTGCATCACTGTCAGCAGGTATAGTTCCCATTACAACACAGGCACAACATCCCCATTAGCCTGCCCTTCTATCTGTGTACCTATGGAACATTCTGAAGACACAGCATGGCTATGTCTCAGCCTTTCCACTCCCTGTACTCTGTCTGGACACCTCCCCCTAAACTGGTCTGCAAGCTGTCCTTGCAGCTGTTCCTGTGCCATTGCTGATTGCAACCCCAAGGGACTGTAAGCTGTTCTGCCTAACCGTGTTCTCCAATACTGATAGACTCCTGTTATGGCTGTTGTGGAAGTACACACGATGCAGCTGTGTGACAACAGTGTGTAGTTGCCATGCACCCTCACTAAAATGGTAGTTTGCCTCATCAGCTGTCCTGTCTGCTGACACATAACTTTTATTGTCCTTCCATTTCAATGTTGCAGTATTCATTACTACAGGGATCCCCTGCCAATCGTGGCCTGACATTCGGCCAATATACCAAAGCCTTTAGGTTGCTTTAAGGTATACCGTATGGTCACATATATGCTGCTGACATAGCATAGGGCATAAAGGTGATGTCCGGACATACCAACCTCAGAACTTCTTTGCCACCAGTACAAATGCCATCTCTTGATTCTGTCTAAATGTTGCTGGTTCGCCAAGCTGTTGCAGATAAGTGCCTCACTGGGGTTTATTGTATTTATCTTTCTATTTTTATTGTATATATATATATATATATATATATATATATATATATATATATATATATATATATATGGGGTTTCATGTCAACCAAGAAGGGTAAATGCCAGTATGGAAAACAGATTCCCCTTAATGACTGTCACAAATGGTGCTTGTTTAGCCTCGGTGCTTTCCACAACCATATGTCCTGTTCAGTCAGGCCTTTGTTCCCAAGTCCCTCCATAGTAGGCTTTCTTCTTTGGCTTTATATCTGGAGAATCAATGTCTTAAACTCTTGGCTAAAGACACAATGGAAGGGACTTCCCACTCCCAAGGGGCAGCTGTCCATGAAGAAGAAAGCCAAGAAATCTAGGCCAGATTCTTTTGCTGTACAGTGTCTGACAGATGTCTCTACCAAAGCAAGTGAAAGCCTGGAAGTTCACCCGGCTCCAACATTGGATTCTTTGACTGTGACTAATTTTTGAAGCCAGCGAGGATCCAAGCTTAGGCACATCGTTGGAGGCATCTGATGTTCAGGGGGAACCGCGACTGATTTATTTCTGAGCGGCATAGGGGTGTTCCTCAAACTTTGGTCAGAGAAGAAATTTCTACTACAATTATTGAATGCCATCTGGGGTCAGAGCCTTCTACATTTCTTAAGGTGGACGTTCCATTAAAAAAGCAGAAAACTAAACATATTACTCCAGCTCCTAAGGACTCGCCGAATGAATGGCAAAATTTCATTTGGGATTTTTAATGCTTTGGCTTTAAAACCTACTCATTAAGTTTCTGTTCCAGCTCCTCTTTGGTCCTCTACACCACTTAAATGATCCAGGGTACAGAATTTCTCTCAGGAGGAGATGGATGCTTATGAAGAATCCCTTGCTTACTCCTTTCAGATTCCTTCTCCTTTAGATTATGGGTCTGAGGATTAGGAGTATACTAGTCCTGATACTCCTTTTGAGGATATTTCTTTTGGAGACACAATCTCTAGAATGATGGATTTTTTTAAATGGGATTGTGCTCCAGTTTCTGAAGTACAGAAAAAAATTCATGAGCTACTGCAGATGGATTATCCTTCTGCTGTCCCTGCTGTCCTTCCTGTTTTTACTGTCTTGTTGGATGCCTTTTCTAATGCTTCTATGGCTCCAGACATCCAGTTCCCTGTTCCCAAGAAACCTGATAGATTTTATAGGGTGCCTGAGGACTCTAAATTTCTTTACAAGTGTCCTTCTGCTGACCCCTCAGTGGTGTCTATGGCTTCTGACAAGCCATCTCAATGGCTACCTTCTCCTAGGTTACTGCCTTCTGATAACGATAGTAGAACCATGGAAAGGTTAGGGAAAAAGGTTTTATACCTCTGTTACTTTAGCTTTTAGCGCTGTCAATTGTCAGACTTGTATGTCCGGGTACATGTTGGCTCTTCTTTCCCAAGCCTGTCAGGTAATTTCTAATCTTCCAGACTATGAAGGGAGGTCTTCTGTTCTTTCCCTGTTAGGGACTTCCTATGAGGTGTCTCATCATTCCATCAAATGTAGTTATGATGCAGCAGATGCTTTCTCTAGGGTTGATGCTTTTGGGTCTGTGATGAGGAGATATTCTTGGCTTTGACTTCAACCCTTGCCTGATGACATTAAGTCTAAGTTGATGGAAGCTCCTCTGAATACTAAACACTTGTTTGGCAAAGCTACTGCTGCTTTAAATCCCTTCAGTATAAGGGCAAGGCTTTACAGGAACTTAAACATGTTTTTGTTTCTCCTGTACCTAAGTTTCAGAGAAATTACCCAAATAAGCCAGCCTTTGTTTGTAGGCAATCTCGCCCTACCCCAAGGACAAGAAAAGTGGGAAGCGGGCTTCTTCTGCTAAGGCTACTCAGACTTCTCTGCCCCAGAAGTCTTATTTTTCAGATAAACCAGGTGCTGTCTGACTATCCTATTCTTCCTATTCACATTCCTCCTTCTCTTTGCCTTTCTCTATCGTTCCCTGTTTTTTGGTTAAAGATTACTTAGGACGCCTGGGTTCTGTCTATTATCTGCCAAGGTTATTTCATGGGCTGTAAAACTCTTCCCCCTTTTATGGGAATTCCTCAGCTCCCTCAGGAAAAGCTGTCCTCCTTTCCAGGGGTGCTATGGGATCTCTTGACTCTGGTACTATTCAAGAAATTCCAGTTTCCCAAAGGAGGAGGGGTATTTACTTCAGAATGTCCCTAGTCCCCAGGAAAACAGGTACTTGGAAATCAATTTTAGACCTGTATCATCTAAATACATTTCTGAAGGTTTCTTCTTTTTGAATGTTCCCTTCAGATTTTGTTCTCTCTTCTACTTCCTTGGGCTTATATGGTGTCTCTGGATGTCAAGGATGCTTAGCTCCATATCCCAAGTCACCCTCTTTTCAGGAAGTTTTTATATTTGTCTGTTGCTTCCTGGCATTTTCAACTCTCTGCTTTGTCCTTTGGCCTTTCTACTGTCCCAAGGGTATTCACCAAATGCCTTCCTCCTGTGATTGCTTTTTGCATGCTACAGGGGATCCAGTTCTTTCTCTACTTGGAATACCTCCTGTTTCAGGCATCTGCTCCAGAAACCTTATTGTAAAATCTCCATTTTGCTATTTCTCTTCTGCAAAGCCTGGGGTTCACTATAAATTTCAAAAAGTCATTTCTGACTCTTTCTCAGGATAATGTCTTTCTGGGGTGCAGGATCCAAACTGTGCCTATGCTGTCATTCCTGCCTCCTCTCAAGGCTCTAGCTTCTCTCATTTCCTTTTTACAGGCCCTTCTTCCTCTGGCTTCTGTAAGAGCCAGGGAATTTCTGAGAGCTCTGGGGTTCATGGCCTCCCCTATTCCCATGCTTGCTCTGGCCAAACTCCACATGAAAGATGTTCTTCATCTCACATTGCTGCAGTCCTAACACTTGGGTAGTCCGCTGTCCACGGTCGGCCCGAATATCAAAGTATAAGGCTGGCGTCGGTCAGGGCATTTAACTGGGGTACAAATGCGCATGACCGCGCCATATCCTCAGTCTTTTTTGCCGCATGGTCCGATGCAGAAGCAGCATTGCAAGTGCCGGTTGGCGTTCTGAGATTTTTCTATTTAGAAGTTTCAGACCGAGTTCAAAGTTGGTTAAGTACCCCGTTGGGGAATATTTTTGTTTTTTCTTGCCTCAGTCATTTACCGGATGTCAGAGCTCAGGGCTCTTTCCGGCCTAGAACAGGGAGTTCTCCTGCACAGGCTTCGGGTGAGGGCAGGGGTCAGTCCTTTCGTAAACAGACCCAATGACCTACCTTTTCAGCTGCCAGAGCCTGCTCGTCTGGCAGCACCTTTGGGAGGAAGGTTGGCACTCTTCAAAGAAAATTGGAGTTTAATTACCCAGGACAGATGGGTATTGGATATCATACACCACGGCTACAGGTTTTATTTCCATACCTTACCTCCTTTCAGAGGCATGCCAGACGTTCCTCCTCAACAAAGAATAGAGGCTCACAGACAGGTTTCTCTGTTGCTCCAACTAGGGGCCATACAGCCGGTCCCTCTGCCAGAAGTGGGCCTAGGATTTTATTCTCGCCTGTTCCTAGTACCAAAGAAGGGGAACACGTGGAGACCAATTTTGGATTTATCTATCCTCAACACTTATCTGGACATTCCCAAGTTCAAAATGTTGACGTTGCAGCAGCTTTTACCTCTGCTGGGCAAAGATCATTGGATGGTAACTTTGGATCTCAAGGAGGCTTACCTTCATGTTCCTATCAGACTCAGTTGCAGAAAGTATCTGCGTTTTGCTGGGACTTCTCACTATCAGTTCTCTGCATTGCCCTTTGGCTTATCTACTGCGCCCAGAGTGTTCACGAAAGTTCTGGCTCCAGTGATAGCTTTCTTCAGACTAAAAGGAATACAGATCTATCCTTATTTGGACTGCCTGATTCTGGCTCAAGGAAGGGAAGAGCTTCTTCGTCATTTGGAGTATGTGATAGCAGTGCTAAGATGCCTAGGGTATTCTGTGAACGAAATAAAGTCCAGTCTAGTACCCTCTCATGTGCTTTCTGGGTGTGAGACTGAATACAGCAGCCCAGATGGCCTTTTTAACCCCGGACAAACAACAGAGTCTATCCCTTTACTTCCGTCAACTATCTCATCAGTCCGGGCTGACTGCAAGGACAGTCCTTCAAGCCTTAGGGTTCATGGCATCTTGTATTCTGGTGCTTCCCAATGCCAAACTGCATATGAGGAAGCTACAATGGTATCTCAAAAATGTATGGACACAGCACTGCCAGGATCTGGACACTGTCATTCCAATAATACCTTGCATTCAGAAGGAATTTTTGTGGTGGGCTCAGGAATGTCACCTAAACAAGGGACTCTCTGTGACCCGGCCAGAGGCAAGTCAGATTTTAACGACAGATGCCTCAGACAAAGCTTGGGGAGCTCATCTGAATGGAAAATGGATACAAAACAAGTGGCCTGTCAGACTACTACATCTACATATCAACATGAAGGAGATGTTAGCAGTCCAGTTTGCATTAATAGCTTTCAAGGAATTCCTTCTTCCAGGACAGGTGTTGATTCTAACAGACAACAGTCATGTGGTACATCAACAAGCAAGGGGAACATTCTTATCCTCTATGCAGGCAAACAATGATTTTGTGGGAGACTGCTCTCAGTTTACAGCTCAATCTTCAGGCAAGGTTTCTGCCAGGAGCACAGAACTCCTTAGCAGATGTGTTGAGCAAATTATGGATCCCCACGAGTGGAAATTGGATCCTCATGTATTTCAGAAATTGACAGTGTCATGGGGAACTCCAGACATAGATCTGTTCGCTTCTCCACTAAACCATCAGCTGCCAAAGTTTTGCACAACAAGGTTTCATCCCACAGCTTGGAAAGTGGATGCTCTTTCTTTCAATTGGAGCAATCTTCATGTGTATGCCTTTCCACCTCTACCTCTCCTCCCAAAGGTACTTCTGAAGGTCAGACAGGACAAGCCAAGGATGATTTTAATAGCTCCAGATTGGCCTCGACAGCACTGGTACCCCTTACTGAGAAGTCTAGTAAGCCTCCATGGCCTTTGCCTTGATTCCACACCTGTTGTCACAGGAAGACGGCCATTTGCTCAATGTCAAACGTCACTCTCTTCACCTAACAGCCTGGCATATTCTGTTTTGAGCCATACAGGGTCTCATCTTCCACAACAAGTTTTGAATGTGATTTTGGAAGCTAGAAGGCCTAGTACAAGGAAAGTGTTAAATGGAAGAGATTTTTATTTTGGAGTGCAGCAAAGGATTTTGATGTTTCTGAGCCTAATTTAAGTGTGGCTCTTCAATATCTTACTGAGTTACTGGACAAAGGTTTGTCCTTCTCTTCTATTAAAGTTCATGCTGCAGCAATTTCAGCTCACTATGATTGCGACCCACCATTGTTTTCTCATCCTTTGTTCAAGCAATTTCTTAGAGGGCAAAGAATATCAGACCCCCACGAAGAGCTCCTACTCCTGCTTGGGATCTCAATTTTGTGTTGGAGAAACTCACTCTACAACCTTTTGAGCCTGCAGCTACTGCTGAGTTGAAATATTTATCATGGAAGACTGCTTTTTATTGGCCATTACCTCTGCAAGAAGGGTTTCTGAATTGCAGGCCCTTATGGCAGTTGAGCCTTTCTTGATTTTCCATAAGGATAGGGTTTCATTACGTACTAATCCTTCCTTTATGCCTAAGGTGGTTTCTAGTGTGGCTTTAAACCAGACTATTCATTTGCCTACTTTTTATGCAAATCCCCAAAATAAAGGGAAAAGATTTTGCACACTTTGGATGTACACAGGCAGTTGCGTTATTATTTGGACAGAACTAAAGGGTTCAGGCAGTCTCAGCAGTTGTTTGTTTCTTTTGCTTTGAGTTCTCAGGGCAAGCCTGTGTCAAAACAAACTATTTCTAAGTGGATTGGGTTTTGCATTGCTTTCTGTTATTCCCATCATGGCAAGGAGGTTCCAGCTGGGATTAGGCCTCATTCCACTAGGGCTACTGCCACTTCCACAGCTTTTGAGGGAGTGGCAACCAAGGATATTTTAGAGGCAGCTACTTGGAGTTCTGTGCATACCTTCTCTAGGCATTATCACCTGCCACTTTACTCTAAGTCCAGGGCTGGTTTTGCCACTGCGGTTTTGCAGGGCATTTTGGCAGCTCCTGCTTCCTTATAGTTAGCCATCCTCCCTTATCTCTGCTTTGGGATTCTACCCAAGTGTTAGGACTGCAGCAATGTGAGATGAAGAACATAGTACAGTTTTGTACCTACCATAAATGTAGATGTTCAAGATCCACATTGCTGCAGTCCCTCCTTCCCCTCTGTACTTGGAGGTGGTTGTGTGGGTTGGGTTGTACATATTGTGTGTATTGTATCTATTGTACATATAGTTAGTGCGAGGGTGGTTGGTTATTTGTTTGCTGTCTTTTGGTTTTGACCTTTCTTTTTAAGGTCTTCTGACATCTGGGGCAAGAAAAGACTGAGGATATGACGCTGGTCATGCGCATTTGGACCCTGGCGTTGATATTACCATGGACAGCGGACTACCCAAGTGTTAGGACTGCAGCAATGTGGATCTTCGAACATCTACATTTATGGTAGGTACAAAACTGTACTTTTCAGTTTTTGAACTCTGTTTGCCTTCAACATGCTCTTCTTCTCAAATTTGTAGTTCCTCTTCTGTCTTGTCTCAAGAAAAAAACTTTAGTGGTTGATTCGGCAGTTGACTCTCAATCCAGGCCTCCCTTTTCATCTACCTCTTGCCTCTCAGGAGCTGTACACAGATGCTTCAGACTTGGGATGGGGAGCAGCTTCTGGCTCCCTAAAGGTGCAAGGGGTCTGGGCACCTCATCAACAGGAAGCGCACATTAATATCAAAGAAATGAGAGCTCTTCTGCTGGCTGTTTAGGTTGTTTGTTTTCTCTTCTCCCTAGGATCTCTCAAGGTGTTTACAGGCAATACCACAGTGTTGTTTCATGTAAACAAACAGGGGGCAAGGTCTTCTTTGCCTGTTGGCACTACTAGTGTGGGAGCTTGCTATCCAGTATCATCTGACTCTTCAGGTAGCTTGAATTCCCTCAGGTCAAGACATTGTGGTGCATTCTGTGAGCAGGTCCATAACTCAAGCCCATGAATGGATGCTTCACTGGGATGTGTTTCTGGACATTGTCCACCAGTGGGGTACTCCTCAAATAGATCTTTTTGCCTCCCCTCTGAAGAAGCAACTTCCTCTTTTTTTATCCCAGAGTCCCAGGTCCTCTGGTTTGGAAGGTAGATGCCCTTTTTCTTGGAACTGGATGTTTCTTTATACATTCCCTCCCTTTCCTCTCATTCCAAAAGTCCTGTTCAAAATTCAACAGTATGCTTCCAAACTTGGGCCTTCCAAGATGGCTGCATACTGAGTAACAGCTTAATTCTGGCTCTCCCAGTCTGAAAACAGAAACCTAGCAGCAAAAGGCAGTGGACCTAGATTTCTGGGTAAATTTCAGTAACTGACTAGCAAGTGCTTTGCCTAGATGCCAGGAAAAAAATATAGGACCTGGAGGAAATCGGCTGCAAAAGTTGAGGGAAAAAAACACAGACTGGGAAAAGTGCTGCAGTTGTTCAGAAAGCCGCAGTGCAAGTTCCAGACACAATGTCCAGTAACCTAGAGGAAAGTATAAAGCAGCTGCACACAGACCTGTTTAAAATAAATGAAACACTAATAGAGTATAACACAAACAATATAAAGCTGGAAAAAATGGAAGATGCTTTGAACAGATATTTAAATAAGGTGACAGAACTGCAAAACTCAGAGGTTGAAATGAAGAAAAGGCTGGCTGAATATGAGACTGCACAAGAAGAGATATTTAAAAAAAAATAG
Source organism: Protopterus annectens (assembly GCF_019279795.1). NCBI lineage: Eukaryota > Metazoa > Chordata > Ceratodontiformes > Protopteridae > Protopterus > Protopterus annectens. The sequence continues at coordinate 998,225,715 of NC_056734.1, read as the reverse complement.
AATTAGAGGACAGATCACATAGGGAAAGCCTTAGATTTTCTGCTGTACTAGAGAATCTGGAAGGAACAGACTGTATTTTTTTTTGTGAAAGTACAAATAAGCAACTGGACTGGTATTCCACTACAAGAATTAATTGAAAGGGCACATCATGTGTATGCTGCAAACCTGGTTATGAGAAAACAACCTAAATCTTTAATAGTAAAAATGCAGTCTTACCAGCAGAAGGAGTTGATTCTGACAAAACTGTGGCAGAAGGACAAAGTACTAAAAGTGGGAGACAGCAGAGCGTTTGTGAAGAATGACTACTCATTGCATACCAGGCAGAAGAGGAATACATTTATTCCATTATATAGGCCATTCCAAGAAGCAGGCATTATATTCAAGCGGCTGTACCCATCTATCCTCAAAATATTTTTCCCTGGAGGAACAAAAACATTTTTTGAGGAAGTACATGGTAAGGAAGAAATACAAATGTTTGCCCAACAAAATGTCAGCTGTGCAACAGAAACAGATTCTGCTTCTTGTTCTTCTGGTAATAAAGACCACAGAGAGACTATGCCAGTGAAACCTTTCCCAGTATTTCAATAGAAAATGATTGAGAGAGAGGAAAAAAAAATAACAGATGTTGACTAGAAGAATTGAGCGTGCACTGGAGATGAAGCAGAGATTGGGTTTAGGAGATTGAGATGAGCAGGAAGAGAAAAAAAATAATCTGGAAATATTGGACTTTCTTGGACTTTGTTAAACTTGTAGGAGACTCTAAAGCATATGCAATACTTCATGTCAATGTTCAGATAAATATTTAGTAGAGGGGAAGAGGAAGGAGAGAGTTAACTGTAAGCAAAACAATTATTTTTCTTAACAGTATTACTTAAATGGTGCACGATTTTCTCTGCATGTTATAAAGTAAGTTTTTTTTCAATTTGTTTTAAAGTGTAATGGGGATACTGATGTAAATAGGTGCTTCTGTTTATTCTTTTTGCTTCTTTCTCCCTTCTTTCCTTCTCCTTGTTTAGTTTTAAGAAATGTAGGCACTGCAATGTAAAAAGGGGGGCCAGGCTAAAAGAGCATGACACAAAATTAGTGTGCTTTTTCTCATTATAGGGAATGACTGTGTGAGCCTTGTATAGTAACAAGTTTTGACAGAAAACAAGTAAATGAAAAAGAATATTGACTGTTCTAATGTATTTTTTCTAGTAAACAGTTCTGTATCTGGTTCTCATGTCACTAGCAATCTGATAAAGAGAAATCACTTGGAGAAGATGTTTTCTGAAAGCATGCAAGTGTTTCCCAGCTGGGATAGCTATAAAGATAAGGCAAAACCACGCAGCACTTAATAGACTCACAGGCTGTACCATGCATCTTAGCATGGATACGTTTTCTTTCTGATTAGCTCAAGTCTGTGTGTGTCATGTGTGGCTGTCAGTTTGGAACTTCTGTTCCTGTTAAGGGGTAAAACTTCAATATTTGAAGATGTACATAGTTGTGTGTGTTATTATTACATTAGAAGGTTTTAAGGGGTGTTGGGTGTGTGTGTGTGTGTTTTTATTTGAGGATTTTCAATAAAACAAAAAGTTCTGCAAGATGTGATATTGGCTGGAATGGAGGTGACAAGAAACAGTTGTATAAAGATTAAATTGCCAAACAGTGCATGCATATAACACAAAAGCTGGAACTAGACACTTAACAAAAAAGCTGTTATACATAAAAGGTGGGAATAATAATCCAGCAAGAATATGATTCTTTCTATAATGTCTTTAAATGTTAATGGTCTCACAGATAAATCCAAAAAAGAAAGAGTAGTGAACTATATTAAAAAATGTAGAGTGCAAATAGCTGTGATACAGGAGACACACTTGGACTGAACTGACAATGTGAATTTGATAAAGAAAGATTTTCAGGATGGTTATTCATCAGAATACTTGGGACAAAGGAAGAGCGGAGTGCTTACATTAATTGCAAGAGGAGCTCCAATAGTACTAGAAGAGGAAAAATATAGTAATGGTAGATTTGTAGTACTAAGGGGCTGCTGGAATAGTAGGAAGATTGCACTGGCATGGATTTATATTCCACCAAAACTGCTGTAATAGAGCTACAGAAAATTCTGGGAGAAATAATCAGCTTTCAGCAAGGAATATTACTTCTAGGTGGGGACTGGAATTTGATTGGGGCCCAGAATGGGAAGTATAACCAAGAAGGGTAGATTTTTAAAGAAATTTATGAAAATATTTGGCATGGAAGGTATGAATTCAGTACTAGGAATTTGGAGTAAATTTACATATTATTCTCCAAGATACAAATCTGGGCTAGCTACACAATTTACATTTCACTATAACATGCGCATTTAATTGAAGGTCTTGATATGTACCCAATAACTATTTCAGATCATGTGACAATAATAACTAAAATAAAAACATAGGGTAATGAAATAAAAATGAGACACTGGCAGCTTTCTACCTATCTGTTGAAAAGAGAGGAATTTAAGGAATGGGTAGTGGAAATTATTCAGGAGCTATTAGAGAAGATAGATACTTCTGAAAATATAGCTAGAGAATGGGATAAAATTAAAATGGAATTTAAAAATAGGGTGGAAATAAAAGAAAGGGGGATATGCTTAAGAAGTAACAAGAATTTTTTAGAGGGACTGACAAATATTAAAGTATTGCAAAATAGAGGGAATATCACCGAACAAGAAGAGTAGCAACTACGGAATGCTAAACAGAAAATAAGGGACTACTTTGATAATATGCATGAGTTTAGAAAGATTGCTGTTAAGCAACTGTTTTTTTAATTAATCTAGAACACAAAAACTTTTAGCACAATGACTCGGACAACAGAAAGTAGAAAGGGCTGTCACCAAGCTTAGGGAGCCTATTACAAGGAAGATAACTAGGAATTCTGTAGAAGTATTAGAAACATTTCGTAAATTCTATGAAAGTCTGTATAAAGCAGAGAAATATGAAAATCAAGAAAAGGTGCACATGGAAACGTTTATGGAACAATTAAATATGCCAAGGCTAGAGGGACAGGAGGCTCAATTACTAACAGGAGAGGAGATGAAATAAAAGTGATGACATATAACTAATCTACAGGAAATTCTCCAGGATTAGATGGTATTCTTATGGAAGTTTGGAAGCTAGCAGGGAAAAAAACTGATGAAGATCTGGAAGTTTTTTTTTTTTTTTTTGTTTTGTTTTAAGTATTTTAAGAGGATGAGATGTACCAGCATCCTGGAAAAAAGCAGTAGCATCTGTACTATCTAAAGAGGGAAAAGATCCATCAGATCCAGCTTCATATAGGTCCATTTCTATACTAAGTCATGATTGTAAAGTGTTGTCTATAATGGATAAAAGAATGGCAAAAGTGATGCCAAAATTGAAAGATATGGATCAGTGTGGTTTTGTGGAGAGGAGGCAAACATTTGATAACATAAACAGAACAGTAATGATCCAGAAGGAAGCAGCATGTAAGAAAATACCACTGTTGCTGGTGGGTCTTGATGCAGAGAAAGCATTTGACAGAGTAAGCTGGCATTTTATGAGCAGAGCAATGGAAGCATTTGTGTTCCCTGATAAAATGGTAAGGTTGATTAGGAGGATATATGAAAGATCGGATTCAAAAATTAAAGTGGGTGCGGTCTTCTCTGATAATCTCTGCTTGAGCAGAGGAACCAGGCAGGGGTGTCCTCTCTCCCCTTTATTTGTGCTATATTTAGAACCATTGGCAAAGAAAGTAAGGGACTCAGAAATTCAAGGATATAATTGGTATGTCAATCAAGAAAAGCTGGCTGTATTTGCATATGACATTATTTTATACTTGACAAAACCAGAGAGAGGGACATTACAGTGTTGTGGAACATATTGAGACAGTTTCAGACCTAATTAATGAAGCAAAAACAAAAGCAATAGCAGTAAATTATGTACCAACATACGAACTGGTTCAGCAATATCCATATTTTTGAGGACATGATAAAATGAAGTATGTAGGAGTATGGATTAAAAACGATACTGGTGTGGCAGCAAAGGGGAAGAGACTAAACAGAAAGTAATACAAAAACTTAGAAAATGGAAGCTGTGTTATATGGATATTGATAGTAAGATAAAAACATGAGAAAGCTAACAAAATATGAGAGTATAACATATACATGCATATATAAAAAACAGTTTTATAATATATTAGGTTGGAATATTTAGTTTCAGTATTTTATTCATACATAAATTGAGTCAATATTTTATTTTAAAGTTTCAATATTTTAAAGTTTTATAAAAACAAGTGGATATATGTTTTAGATGAACTTGAATTAATGATTGAGAATGTAATTGGTCATTATTATGTTGATTGCTTTATATTTTTTATAAAAATGAAGATGTTTAGAAAGAAATTTATTCTGATGAAGGCTATATGTTGTAGCCGAAAGCACTCAATCTAGTTATAGTAATAAAAGACATTTGGATTTTTATATGGGCTGGTGTTTGTGCAACTTATGGTGTTTTAAACTGTTTTGGGTGATTGGACATTGGTAACAGTCAAAATGTTTTTAGTCCCTTTGGTCTTATACAGTGGTCAGGCATATTTTTATCAACGAGAGGAAAAGTTCTGGATAGCAGTTAATAGAGCTGAAGGATTTTATCTAGAAGGGGAAGACAATAAGAGTCAAGTGAGATAGCCTTATTCTTCCAATAGAACAGGGCGGATTGGGATTACCCGCATTGAAGGGGTATTTCATTGCGACACAGTTAAGGCTCCTATACATAGCACAAGCAGAAAACTATAATTCAAAGTGAAAGAGATGATAATGAAATGGGGGGGAAGCTCAAGTAACGGGGAGAGACTGGGATTTTGGATGCAGACCTTTAAGGAGAACAACAGTGATCATACAGAATATTATATTAATAAAGTAGCAGAAAGTCCTCTAAGAACTAAGCCAACACTGGACTGGAGAAAGGAGATTCTGCTGATAGGGATGTTGCAATTAGGGATACAGACAATAGGCAAGAGGGGTGGGAATGTATTGGAGATAACTGGCAAAGGAACCATGGTACTGGAAGCAAATGACTAGAGAGGGAAAGTTTAATAGAATGGGAGATGTCAATAACTTATTTGGGCGGCAGGCTAAAGATTGCCTTTCATATCAATGATTGACATCAGAGTATAGGCAAAGAGAAAGAAATAGGGGGGGTCCAAATGAATGACCAGCACTGGTAGAGTTTTTAGTAGAATCTAGAACAGAAGTTGCCGTTAAGAAAGGGATAATTAGAAGTGCACATAAAAATACTGCATGATAATTACAAGAATCAATCAGAGGATATTAGGACAGACTGGGAAGAGAAGTTAGATAAGCAATTCACAAAGAAACTATGGAGGTATATGTATGTCTCCCAAATATGTAACAAAATATAGAAGATTTTGGATCTTTGCTTGGAAGTGTTTACATAGATATTTTTATACCCCAAGCAAACTTCAAATAATTTTTCCAACAACAAATGTTGGAGGTGTGATGTGGCAGAAGGAGGTAACTGGGAACATATTTTCTTGGAGTGTAATGAGTTGGTGGACTTTAAAGATTCCCTGCAGAGATGCTGGGTGAGCAAGTTGGAGTGACTAGGTAAATTATTTTTTTGAGCTATGATACAAACTCGGAATTAAGTCCTTGCTGAGTCTAATTATGATGGCTGTCAAAAAAGCAATGACTAGGAAATGAAAATCAAAGGCTAAACCAACTTTACTAGAAGTAGTGAAGATAGTAGCAGAGTTAAAACTACTGGAACTTGGAACTAGGATCTTTAGAAAAGGGTAGGAGCAAATTACATATGAAAAATGGGAATGTGGGATCAATACATGCAGAGGAGGAACAATGTTTAAAAGAAGGCAGGGTTTGAATGAGCTATGCAATGGCTGATTAACAATGACTGGATATGTTAAGTGATGTATAATGTTTGCAGCTACAGTTGTGTCGCACAGTTTGTGATGTATAGTGTTTGCAACTGAGATTGTGTCGCTATAGTTTATTATTATTTATATAAATGTGACATGGCCTCTGGCATACATGATACTTTAATAAACACGTTTCTTGTTTAAAAAAAAGATGCTCCCAAAATCTTGTTGCTGACTTCCTTTTGGCCAAGACAGCATTGGTTCCTTTTGCATTTAGCCAAGGGCAGTCATCACAAGTAACTTCACAGGGTGGACCTACTCACCCACTTGTCCATTCTTCAACTGACACTGTGGGTGATAGGATTTTGATTCCACATAGACACCTTTTTTTTCTGAGGGCATGCTTAGGATCCTGCAGGAGGCCAGGAAACCCAGTACTAGGAAATCCTACTTATCCAAATGGAAGGAGTTTTCTGTTTGGTGTCTTTCTCGTAACCTGGAGCCACTTTCTATGGATGTTCATTTAGTTCTTTCTTATCTATGTGACCTGCTCAATGCTGGGTTGGATTATTATTCTGTTAAAGCTCACTTATCATCTATCTCTGCTTTTCTGCCTTTATCACCTCCTTTAGCTTCTAGATTTGAAGCTAAACAGTTTCTTAAAGGTGTCCTACATATTAGGCCTCCCAGGAAGGCTGTTCCCCCTCCCTGATATCTTAATTTTGTTTTGAAAACATTGACCTAGGCTCTTTTTGAGCCAGCGGCTTCAGCTTCCTTGCAACATTGGTTTTGGAAGACTATACTTTTGTTAGTCCTTACTTCTGCTAGATGAGTGACTGAGCTTCAAGCCCTTATGGCTTGTCCTCCTTTTTTTGTTTTTATTTTTTTTCATGAGGACAGTGTGTCCATTCGTCCTAATCCTTTTATGCTGAAGGTGGTAAATGAGTTGTCCCTTAATCAGTCTATTCACTTGCCCACTTTTTCCCCTTCTCTGCGATCTGCTAGTTAGAAGGTCCTGCATATGTTTGATGTGCATAGACAACTCAGATTTTATTTGGATAAGATTAAGACTTTTTGTTAATCTGATCAGCTTTTTGTTTCCTTTCATTCTAAGTCTTTAGGACTGGCTGTGTCCAAGCAAACTATTTCTTCTTGGATTTCTAAAGCCATTTATTTTTGTTATTCCTTTCATGGTAAGAGGCTTCCTTCTGCTGTTATGGTTCATTCTACTAGAGCTGTGGCTTCTTCTGGTGTATTTTTTTCCAAGGGTTTGGATACTAACTCTATTCTTGAGGCAGCTACCTGGACTTCTGTGCATAAATTTACCAAGCACTGCAAGTTGCATGGAATTTCCAGATCTAGAGCTGGTTTTGCTAGGGCCGTCCTTCATGGCTTTCTAGAGATCTCTGCTGTTCCTTCCTCCTCCCTTTCTTCTTCCTGAGCTTTGACTCTACGTATTGTAATGAATACTGCAACAGTGAAATGGAATAACATAGTACAATTGTATAAAATCTTACCATAACTGAAGATGTCCTTTTCTTCACTATTGCTGTAGTCACTCCCTCCCTCCACCCTGGTCCATTTCTTTTCTGGCTGTACTGATTGCCTCTCTACTCCTTGGACTGACGTTCCTACTGGAGCTCTTACTTCTGAGGGTGGCACTTTTGGACATCACCTTTATACCTTGCGCAACACAAGGAGCATACGTGTGATGTAAGGCATATCTTATAGCAACCTAAAAGCTTTGGTATACTGGCTGGATGTTGGGCCACCATTGACAGGTATCTCTATTGTAATGAGTACTGCAACAGTGAAGAGAAGGACATCTACCATTATGGTAAGATTTTACATGACTGTATTGTCAGCATTTTCAGATATTTACTTTATTTTCTATTCTGTGTTCCTTGCTGTAGTGCAGTCTCCTGCAAAATAGTGACGGCACATTTTATCATACTGTAACAGGACTCTTAGTGCAGTTGTTATGCTAAGGTACTGATTTAGTACTATTCCTTCTGAATTGCAGTAGTAATGCAAAGTGTTATCAACTCTGTTTTCTACTATGAGGATTGAACTGTCTCCTACATGAGAACTGCCATCATTTCAGCTATGTGCTGCTATGGATACAGGCCACTCTGATAAACGTTTTGCATTTCACTAAAGACCATGGCCTTCTTGGCATGTGGGTCAAATAGAGAGTGTGTGGCTGTAGAACCAAGTCAGGGAGGGGGTTAGGGAGAAACATGCCCAATAATTTATTTCTGTTTGGCAGTTAAGGATGAAATGACTGAGAACAGGCTAGCCTGCCAAAGGAGGCAGGCCAGACTCTCTAACAGTAGGGTGAGTGTACTATATTGCTGCAATTAGTGCATATGTGCCTAACCTGTTTGCTATATTACTGAGCATTTTTATTTTGTTTTGCATTTTATTAATTCTCCAGTACGTACTTTTCCTTGGCAGTATAAATTGATATTTGTTATTAATTTCTGTGAAAATCCTAAACTTTACCCAGTTATCTTTACTTTTGCTGTGTAAAACATCTGTACCATGCCTATATACAGCAGCACTGAGGATTTTTTCTTTTGACTATTTAACCATTGGTTCTTGTTTATTGGCAATGTATATTGCTAAGTTTTAGCAGTTTATCTGTGCTGTTGTCCACAACTGCACTAGTTCTCCCTACATTTGCCCCATGCATAACAACTGTGACAAAAGTCACTCAAGAGAAAGACTACCTGGAGGGCTTGCTGGTGCCCTCTTTTGCTGCTTTTCTGGTGGTTGGGTATGCTCCTTATAGTAGAGTGGTGTGGAGGTGCTGTTTTGGGTCACCCAAAATGAGGTTTGGCAGCTTGTGAGGACTGAGTTGAACTGGCAGGTAGATAACTATATTGGAACTCTGGCTTGCCTCCTCATACAACTGGTAGAGTTGCATAGCTGTCTAACCTCAACAAGTCAGTCACCAGTGGTTGATCCTGTCTCCATTGCCAGCCATGGAGGTGACTGAGGTCTGACAGGCTCCTCTATGGGAAAGTCTGGTAAGCTGCCCCCATCTCACTCTATGTCCATTATCCTCTCCATCACCAGATGCCCACCTTCTGTATATCTGCATATCCCTATTTTGCACTCCCTTTTATGTCAGTACCATTCCTGTCAGTCTTTGTATACGTTATGTTTGTGTGCCTACCCTTATGCCATCCCTATGCCCTCCTTCCTACCCAGAACTTCCCCTTATTTCCTTCCCCCCACTCCACTTCTAACAAAATAAAAAAGGGCCCCTGTCTCACCCAAAATACCCTTCTTTCCCCTTACCCATGCAACTCTTATCTTTGTCCTTCTGTACATTCCTTTGCTTGCTGTTCTCTGTTTGACAGTCCTGTCAATCTTTTTCTTTCCCATTTGTAAAATACTAGTTGACACTTTGCTGCAAGGGAAGGTTTGCCCCTGTATTGGGTAAAATTGAAGATGTTGCAACTCAACAAGTCACAAACAAGAAAGTAGATGGGTTAAATAATGAATTCGTATCAGGTATCATTACCACATATGATGGACAAGCTGGTGTGATCAAAAGAATTTTTGACAAAGAGTGGATTAACTTTTCTAAAGTTTCTGACTTAAATCACATTTTCCAGGGTGAAATAAAACATATTTATAGGAAAGGGAACACCCTGAAGGATATTTTTGAAAGAGGTAGTAAAGGGAATTCAAGGTTAGCAGGTACAAACAAAAAGCTGGTGTATTTAAATGTGGTGCTTGTAATTATTGTTCTTATTTGATTACTGGGGATACCATTACTTTACCTGCCAGAAATAACAAAATTTTAACTTTAAAAACTTTTGAATTGTAACACAAAAGGGATTATTTATGTTGGGTTATGTAAAAATGTAATGCTTTTACATTGGCAAGAGTGAAAGAAAGGTTAAGCAGAGAATTTATGAGCACACCTATGATATTCGTATAAAATGTGAAACAAATTCTCTGTACAAACACACAAAAACTTGTCCTGAAGCTGAATTTCAGTTTTTATATTAGAGGTTGTGCCAAAGGACCCCAGGGGCGGTATGTGGGAGACTTTAGTTGAATACAGGGAATTATACTGGCAAGTGGTGTTGGAGGCCAGTAAATTCCCTGGTTTAAATGACATGATCTCACTTGCCCCTGTATTAAAAATGAGATCAGCAAAATTGTGATTTTAATGTGTAATAATCCTCCTTGTCAGTAGAGGGCAGTAACTCAATGCATTTCTATGTACAATGATTGTTTTCACTGATTGTTTTTACTGGCTGTTTTTTAAAATTTGGATGAGTATATAAAAGCAGTTAACTGAATGTATTAGTGTAATCTGATGAAGTTGTGACAAACGTATGGTGATTTGATTCAGCGTTATTTTTTCGAGTGAACTGTTCGGCTTAATAAATTTGTTTGCCTACCTAGCAGTGGTTCAGGGTGCTTTGTTTCTGCTTACTGGTTTGTTCTGCATCCTCCGTTTTTTGGTTACTTTGCTGCATAGCCCTTGCATGGGCTGTTGGCTGTGTCCTTGTTGCAGATAAGGAGTGCTTTATATGGGCATGTAATCACACTTTGTATCAGATGTCTGACCTGTTCTCTATTGGAAGTTTAGGACTCAGCAATGCAAGTCTTGAAACAATGAAATGTAAGTGCGATTTAACATAAGAAATGTGAAAGCCACTGTTACATATTTAAAATATGTATACATTTTTTATGACTAAATTCTTGCAGTCACAAAAATCACTGTTACTGTCCTTCAGCATACAGCAGGAACCCCATGTGACCATTCATAGGGTGGTCCACTCACTTTTGCAATGACTGTCATTTTTGTGACTTTGTGATTGTGTTATGCAGCACTGTCCCATGTATGTCCATGCTGTTTCACCACTTTGCTGTGTCATTCAATGTCAACCAAGCTATTTATTGCACTGTGGTTACATTATCCTTCTTTCTGATTACCCCCATCCATAACTTGAGTCAAGTCACTTAGAAGTATAAATAACACTAACAGATACATTAGAAGTTATTTTTGCTAAAGCTTGTTTACACTATAAGCACTGTTATGAATGCTCAAGTGTTTACTGATCTTCTGTTTTGGCAGGTCCAGTATAGTGAAATTCAATACCGAAATAAAGCAACTGTTTTATTATATTTTGAGGAAGTATGTATAACTTTTGCTTGACCTATTGTAATTTTTATAGTAACAAAAATGGATTTACCACATGCCTGAAGCTTCAAGTTTTATCAGAGTTTAATTGACTCTGCATATTTGTAACTAGAAGCTAACATTTACAGTACATTTAAACACTGTAAAATTTTACAGAGAGTTTTTGATCAACAGCTTGTTAATTTGATACAAGGTGGTGCTATGGGCAACTACTAATATTTTTATGACTGACACATCTGGTTTTACTGACTGCACTTGAGCAGGGTTACTACAAATGCATATTACTTATTTACATAAATATAAACATATGAACTTTTAAAACAACACCACCAACATAAAATTAAAATATGGCAACATATTTGATCTGATGTTATTGCTTTCATCTGATCTTCAACCCATGGGTTTGGATCTGAACTCGGATCTGACTCAGCCGGATTACATAGTTTGGATCTAAGAACTGAGCTCCTCCTTCTCCATCCACAATTTCCCACTCCACCATCACTGCCTCAGATCTCGTTTGCCGCCATTGTGAATAGCAGCTTCCAGATTAACTCCTCATGGGATTGTTTATTAGGTTACTGTGAGTAACTGTCCCCCCCCCTTTTTCTCCACCTTTCTTCCCTTCTTACTGTTTTTTCAATGTGTTCTTCGCTCCAGCAAAAAAAAAAAAAAAATCTTAGAGACAGGCTTTACTTCTTTCTTCTTTTTTCTTCTACCATGTCCGAAGGCCCTAAGGCTGGATTTAAAAAATGCACAGGGTGTGGTCATAAAATACCACCCTCCATGCATTTATTGCTTGGGAGCTAGTCACCTAAATTCCTCCTGTTCTATCTGTGCAGGGTTCAACCAGTGTGCGCTGATAGACAGGAGGAACATACTTATTCTCAAGGGCCTGCTTCCCTCTTTTTCCTCTAGACAGGTCTCTCCTTCAGGAACCCAAACTCCCTCCATATCTGACCGGGAGTGCCTAGCCAAGTCCAAAGAATCAGACAAAAGCCCCAAGGAAGACAGGCCCCATAAGAGGCCTACGGACTCCAGAGCTTCTCATTCTCCCTCCCCCAAGACAAAGCACTTCGGTCCCTGCCCAACCACTTCAAGCTTCTCACCTGAACCTGCTCCTGCCCGCACTTCCTTTGTCCTCACCTCCCCCAGGCACCACTCCAGACCAGGGTCCATTGCTTCATCCGCCAGGTCTTCTTGCTCCTTCTCCGATGCCGAGATGGAAAGGATTTTGATGTGTTTTCTGTGTGCAAAGATGCAGATGGAGGTTCTGCCTGCTTTGTCTCCCTCTGGAGCCGTGAGCACCCAACCCCAACCTTTGTCTTTGACTCCTCTTCCAATCCGACTCTCAGCTTTGGAAACCTCTGGTCCAAAGCTCCCGAGTGTTGAGACCTTGGTGCCGATGGGAATTCTTACCTCAACGCCAATGGTAGCTCTGAGTGATTTGACTCTGACAAGTTCAATGCCAATAGACTATCAGAGCCACAACTTCAGCACAGAGTCCGAGGGGTGGGCATCAGGTTTGAGGCTGTCTGATCCATCCCTATCTCTCGGCACCTCAGCGTTTGACAGTTTGGCTCAGATGGCCTCCTCAGCACGGGGGGCTGGTGGGAATTTTCAACCGAGTTATCCTCGGGTGTTTGCCCTCCTTTGGCATTTGAAGTGGTGCAGGGAGTTCTCTCCACTCCTCAACACTCCCAGCTTTGGATACTTTGTTGGCTCCCTCTGTATCTGTGCAGCAGGCATCCCTTCTGTCCTCTCTGGGACAGCCTGTTCTTCAGGCCTTGAGCCTTGCTCCACAACTGGAACCCCAACAGCCTTCCGATGACTCCCCATATCTTCCCACTGAGGAGACCCATGGAAAGCACAACTACAAAAGGAGGCACTTGGACTTACCTTCAGAGTCCCTCACATATAACACTCATTTTCAGGAAAGAGAAGGGTCCCCCAGATCCGCACATGATGGTCACCTTTGGAGACATCATGGAAATCCTCAGGCAGAAAAGTGGGTGGTCTAACCAAAACCCTAATCTGGAAAAATCAGTGTTCCTCGAGGCCTTTGGAACAGGACCTTTTACTTCCTGGGTGTCCCCCCTGTGCATCCCTTAATAGACCTCATTTCCCACAAGGTATGGAAGGAACCAGACATGGTAGAGCCAATACCCCATTGTCCTGACAAGGTCCTTAGTGCTTCCCCAGACAGGTCCCATCGGTCTAAGGGTATCCCGGTTGATGCCATGGTGGTTGCAGTGGCCACCAAAAAGGAACTTGCTCAAGAAAGTTCCACTGTCCATCCCCTAAAAGGGAGTCTAGGGCTTTGGATACATTTGGGAAGCAGGTTTATTCTTCAGCAACCTTCACTCTGAGGGCACTGAACTATTTGGCCCATATCACCAGACTTCAGAGGGATCTAATAAAAGAGATCACTCAGCCTCCATGCCTGAAGAGGAGAAGAGATCTGTCTCTTATAAGCTGGCCACCCTCACTGCCATATGCAACACTTCTATGAGGCTACTTTCACATGCTGCGGAAGGAACCTCTAGGACAGCCGGTTCCAGCATTGCTGTTAGACACCATACCTGGATGCAGGTTTGCGATTTTTCTGAACCCTTCAAGGCATCATTCGCCAACGCCCCTTTCAATGGATCAGCCTTGTTCGGTCTGTCCATTTGTGACACTCTCTCTCAGAATGAGAAAGATTGGAAGACACTTTCTGCCATAGGGATTCGCTTTGCTACCCCGCAAAGATCCTTTTCCCAGAATCAGCATGGTGGTAAGAAGTTATGGTTTTGGAAGTCCTAGAGCTCTTCTTTTCAGTCTCAAGGAGAGGTTCCTCCAGAGGCAGAGGGGGAAACAATGGATGCTGCCCTAGGGGCAGAGGGGGTACCAGAAACCACAGCTCCCGAGAACCTTTCCTGGAAAATCCCTTTCTGCATCCCTGAAGGGGTTATCTGACTACTCCACTTTGGAGGCAGTCAGGGGGCATCTGTCACTTCACCCAACAGCCTGGGAAGCCATCACCACAGACCATTGGGTGTTGACCATCCTATCCAGAGGATACAACATTCCTTTTCTGTTCAACCCCAGACCTAGAAAAACCCTCCCCGAAGTTCCACCTGATCTGAGGGAGGCAGCAGCCGTGGAAATTTCCAGTCTGCTAAGAAAGAGTCATCCAGCCAGTCCCCCCAGACCAGTCCAGATCAGGCATCTACTCAACATTCTTTTGGTGCTAAAAAAGACGGGGGACTTGAGACCTATACTGAACCTCATGGCAGTAGTGGCAGCCCATCTCAGACTGCAGGGTTTTCAAGTACCTCCCGTACCTGAATGACCGGCTCATAGCTGCTTCCACCAGACATTGACTGTGCTAGCCAGAATTACATCTTACAACTAGCTCAGTACTTGGGAATTTCTGTCAACTTGAAAAAGTCACCTCTCCAACCAGTACAAGTCCTAGACTTTATAGCAGCATGTGACACCCTTGATCACTATAAGTAAAAAACTAAGAGCTCTCATAAAATCATCCAAAGCAAATTTTGAGAGAAAAATAGCTAAAGACTCAAAAGACAATCATAAGGCCTTCTTTAGCTATGTTAGAAACCTGGGAGGAAACTCCCAGATATGCTCAGAACTAGTTCAAAATGATGTGAAGATTACTGATCCTACAGACATTGCCAACATACTGGCTGACAGGTTCAGTGCAAACTTCTCCCCCCCCGCAAAAGGAGAGATATCTATAGCAAGCGATTCCAGGCCGCCAGGCATCTGCAACGCCCAAGTGAGAACTGCTCTCCAAAGCAAAAACACAGCATCCATGGGACCTGATGGTGTCCCGGCTGTGTGCTCCACGAACTCAACGAGGAATTAAACCCACAGCTAGGACAGCTGTTTAATCATAGTCTTACCTCTGGATACGCCCAGGAGTGGCGCTGCAACTGTGGTCCCACTTCACAAAGGCGGTGCCTCCACCGACCCTGGAAATTACCGCCCATTAGCTTGACAAGCCTTATCTGCAAAGCCATGGAGAGGATCATAATGGACCTCATAAATAAAGACATAGGGAATTTGCAGACTTTGGATCCATCCCAGTTTGGCTTTGTCAAAGGCAGATCATGCCTTCTAAACTTGGTTGACTTTTTGAAACAGTCACCAAAGCCATTGATGAGGAAAGGCAGTCCATACAGCCTACCTCGATCTGGCGAAGGCCTTTGATACAATACCCCACTCGGGTATCATTGAAAAACTCATCAGCTTAAATGTTAACCCATACATCACAAGATGGGTTGCAAACTGTCTGAGTGACAGAACCCACAGGGTCAGAGTTGCTGGCGCCATGTCAGACTCAAAGCCTGTCACAAGTGGTGTACCACAGGGCTCAGTCCTGGGCCCACTCTTGTTTGGCATCTACTTTTCCAAGTACAAGCAACGCAGGAGGGTTATGGCTGACAAAGTTTGCAGATGACTGCAAACTGGCCATAGTAGAAATCACATCTGACACAGATATCCTTCAGAAGGGTCTCACAGAAGCGGATAACTGGTGCCAGAGCCATGGCCTAAAGTTAAATGCCAAAAATGCATAGTCATACCCTTCGGGAAAACAAGGTTACCCCTAGCTACCAAATAGGTGGCAATCCACTGAGTACAGAAGAAGTTATCAGGGACCTGGGGACCCAGGTTGATAGTAGTCTGTCATTCGACACCCATGTAGCTAAAGTAGTTAGGAAGACCTTCTACATTGCCCACCTTATCATGAAGGGATTCTCATCTAGATCAAGGAGGTCATAGTCTCCCTATACTCATCACTCATCAGACCAATGATTGAGTACAATGCCCCATTCGGAATGTATCTGACCCGACACTTGCAGCAGCTGGAGAGGCCACAAAGTTCCTCACCAAAAGGATAAAGGGTCTCAAACATCTGTCCTATGCTGCCCGACTGAAAGAACTCCAGCTCTATTCAGTAAACACTTGCTCAGAGGTGACCTTTGCCTAACATACAAGGCCATGTCAAACCCAGATTTGATGAATATGCTTCACCTCAAAAATCTAGATCCGTCAGAGCCACAAGGGCGGGAGACTTAAACCTCGACACGGCTATTAATAGGACGTGCTGGAGGGATAGATTCATCACCCAAAGACTCCCTATGCTGTGGAATAAAATCCCGGTATATGTGAGGCAGAGCACCTCGCTGGCCTTGTTCAAGAGAAATCTTGACCAATGGATGGGAGATCGCAGATATACCCCAGGGATTACCTCAGTGTCACTGCTCAACAGAGGCACAGCAAAATAATGGGTATAGTTCCCCATACTAAAGGGGTGGCGTAAGCCACAAAACTATGGGCTAGGCTTGTAAATGCCCTCGGGCAGATAGTCATTATGAACCTATGAACCTATGAACCTATGAACTTTACAGTTCAAAAGGCCGTTCTCCCTCCCCCAATGAATCTTGTCATTACAGCTTCATATCAGACAAATTCTACACATTCCGTACCACCCCCAGCAAACCTGGCCCTTTGAGCTCTGGGGTTCATGGCTGCAACCATTACCATTATTCCCACAGCCTGTCTTCATATGAGAGTACTTCAGTGGACCCTGGAAGTGCCATGGTCTCTCTTGGATCTTCCTCTCTCTCATCCAGTTTGTTTGCCAAAGGTCTGTAAACTTCCTCTGATGTGGTGGCTTCACCCTCAGAATTTTATGGACGATCGTTCTACTACCACGGATGCTTCCCAGTTGGGGTCAGGGGGGCCATTACCCAGAACAGGCTGTCCAATGCATGTGGTCAGCCCTGGAGACCAATTTGCATATAAATGTCTTGGAGATGAGAGCAGTGCTTTTGGCGTTGCAAGCACTTCAGGATTCTCTTCCAACTGGGACTGTTGCTATGCAGACAGACAATATGTCAGTAGTCTGGTATATAAACAAACAAGGGGGAACCAGATCCTACCCCCTGTGTCGAGAAGCCATGAGATTGTGGGAATGGGTATATCTTCCAACCGCTTTCTTGTTGCGATGCACATTCTGGGGAAGTTCAACATTCTAGCCAACAGCCTCAGCCAAACCCTGCTGATGCCTCATGAGTGGTCTCTCATCCCAGCAGTGGCGAGCATGATCTTCCTGAAATGGAGTCATCCTTGCTGTGATCTCTTTGCCTCTCCCTCCAACACAAAGTGCAGCAAGTTCTTCACCCTAATTCCTCCACCAAGGGAATCCCCAAGAGATGCTGTAGTTCACGCTTGGCCCCCAGGTTTTTTGTATGCATTCCCTCCCTTGCCCCTTATTCCAAAATTCCTTCAGAAAGCCAGGAGGTTAAAGTGCAAGGCCATCCTCATTGCCCCATTCTGGCCTCGGCAAATCTGGTTTCCCATGCTATGGTCTTATCTGTTGTAACCTCACTAGACTCTGCATCCATCTCAGGATCTTCTTTCACACCCCTCAGGTCGCCCTCACCTGGAAATTGTCAATCTCAGGTTGACAGCTTGCCTAATCCACTTCCAATGATGGCTGGAGTTCCTGGGCTGTCGTCCTCTGTTAAGAATATAATTTTAGCAGCCCACAAAACTTCTACTAGGAAAATCTATGCTACTAAGTGGAAGAGATGTTCTTATCTGGGCTCAGCAACACAAAGTTAACCCTTTTTCCACTCCTATTCCCTTTATCTTGGATTTTCTTTCTAACCTTTTTCACAAAGGTTCCAGTTCATCTACCATCAAAGTGCAACTAGCAGCCATTTCTAATTACCATGTTGGTTTTAATGCCTCTTCTTTGGCTTCTTCAAAACTTTGCAAAATTTTTCTCAAGGGTACTTTCCTTTTCCATCTGCCTATTAAAGAAGTCATTCCCCCTTGGGATCTCACTTTAGTTCTTCAGGCCTTAACATCTCCCCCTTTTGAGCCAGCTTCCAAAGTGGATCTACAATTCTTATCCTGGAAAAACACTTTTCTCATAACTATTACCTCATCAAAGAGAGTTTCAGAACTTCAAGCGCTTTGCATCAAGCCCCCGTACCTTATTTTTCATAAGGACAGAGTTAACCTCTGCACTAATCTGTCATTTGTTCCAAAAGTTGCTTCGGATGGCAAAATTAATCGAGAGATCCACCTACAGTTTTTTTTCCCCCAACTTCCAAAATAAAGGGTAATACTGACTCCATTCTCTGGACGTACACAGACCGTTCCTTCGCAAGTCAGATCACTTATTTCTCTCTTTTTCAATGTCTAGACTAGGAAGACCAGTTTCAAAAGTGACAATTTCTAATTGGATTTCCAAGTGTATTCACTTGATTTACATTCTAAAACATATACCCTTACCACACACGGTCAAAGCTCATTCCACCAGATTAATTTCTTCCTCCTCTGCATTCTTGTCCAAAGTTTCCATAGAAGACATCTGTTCAGCAGCTACATGGGCTGACCCTCATACCTTTATCAACCACTACAAACTGGACATAATTTCCAGAAGCCGAGCATCCTTTGGCTCTGCCATGCTCCGAAACATCCTTCCTTAGGGCCACCCAGGGTCTAAGTAGCTAGGGGACTCAGTCCCATGGGCTGAAGATCAGACGAAAACAACAACATCAGATAAAGAAGTTATTTTCTTACCATAACGTTCCATCTGTGTTGTTTTCTTTCATCTGTCTTCAACCTTCCCCTCCTCCATCCCCTTTCCTTTTTTTGAGGACCTGCGGGATGGAGCTTAGATCATTTCTTGGTCACCTTTCAGCTCCTGAAGATGCTGTGTTATTTTTCTGGTACACATATTTCTTATTCTTTCTGCTCTGGCTATTTCAGCAAACTCGATCTGAGGTAGTGATGGTGGAGTGAGGAATTGTGGCTGGAGGAGGAAGAGCTCATTTCTTGGATCCAGGCTATGTAATGTGGCTGAGTCGGATCTGAACTCATGGGTTGAAGACAGATGAAAGAGAACAACACAGATGGAACATTATGGTAAGAACATAACTTCTTTTTTTGTACAACTGTAGCGGAGTGTTCTCAATGTATAAATAGTAAGTAATGACAGTCTCTCTAGTTTGATAATTCCCTTCTGAATTTTTAAATGTAAATTAATGCTAAAATCTGTTTTTTTTAGGGAAAGCAGAGTCTAAGTATTAATTCTCTTTGTTTGACATTATTTTGCTAGCAGTGGTGGCTGGTGACTTCAAATCATAGGGGGGCTGCAGGAGACAGCTGGATGGGTGTTTGCATCAAGACGGGGTGTGGCCAACAAGACGGGGTGGCTATGGTGCAATGGGATCAATGCTTCACATACTTATTTACATGAAATAAATGCTCAGTCAGTATGGCACATGCTGAATAGTCTACACAGCACACATTGTTACATACACACATTGGTTTGAACACTTACCTCTGCGGTATACTGAAAAAAGTAGTTCATAACTCAGTTTCTGCACCTGAGGCGAAGCTGTCGTGCACCTTAGAAGCTGTGGTCTGGAACACACATCAGGTCATACTGGATTTCTCCCAACTCCTTTTTCATGGAGGCTCAAAAGGGACAGTTTTAAGTTTCCCAAAGCAAATAATATTCACATGACCCCCAGCTGGTTCCAAATAGGTGCTTGCAGTCTTGTTCCAGTTAGGGGTTTGCCACATCAGATCTGTTTACATTGGTTCCTGTCCTCTGCATCTTGCTCTGTCACCACATCACTTCCTCTACCACATCCATAAATCTAATTACAAGTCCTTCCTCTTTTCTTCCCTGGCAGCTCCATCCTTAGCATCCTTCTCCCAATATACCTAGTAGCATCCTAGCATCCCTCAGCACATGTCCAAATCACACTACCTTTGGGCATGCCTTCCCCTTTTTCTAGAGCCAACAGTAGCCTCCCCCCTCTTCTAGAGCCAACAGTAGCCTCCCCCCAATTTCTGCCAGCACCCTTTTGGTAAAGAGTAGTACTGGTGGTGGTGATTGTTAACTTGGGCCTCGACCAATCCTGTATCAAAATCTGTATTGTCCCACAAAATGTTGTCAGGAGGTTATATGTGGTGATGCCCAGGCTTCCTGACATAACCCTCCACATTTATCCGGGCTTGGGACCAGCACGAAGAAATGCACTGGCTTGTGCATCCCCAGTGGCTGGGTTACATAAGTGCTTGTAGTGCTAGTATAGTACCAAATAAGTGCCTCTTGTGTTCTTCTGTATGGTGTTCCGTTACATATAGATAAAGTCCATTCGTCTCACTTTATTTTGTGCAAAATAATCAATAACTCTCTGGTTGAAGTTGGATATACTCCGCATTAACTCCTTTCCTATGGAAAGCATAGCCAAAGCATTCAATCTGTCTTGCCCCATTGTAGAACGAAGAAATGTTTTAATCCTTTTCAGTGTTGAGAAACACCTTTCTGCCTCAGCAGTTGACATTGGTGTGGTGGCTATAATTAACAACACTTTGTAAGTCTGTGAAAACACACGGGTTAAGGAGTTGTCCAACAAGAATTTTAACATCTTGACTGCACTGCCAGCTGCTTTAAAGTCTTCACGTTGATACACCACTCCAAGTTCTGTTCTAAGTGGTCCCCTCATCAGGAATGGATAGCTGTCCATTGTTCCTGTGAACAGATTTTCTGGAAACTCTCTTATGTATGTTGAAAACTTTCCAGGCAGAAGTAACTGAGAAGCTTGAAGATGGCCAGTTTGTTGAAATCGTGATGTTGCCTGGAACCTTATGACATCACACACTTCCTTTGCAGCAATTGACAAGGTCTCATGCAGTGGTTGGGAAGCTGATGGCCCTCGTCTAGGTTTTGACCGGATGTTCTCTGTATGTAGGTACTGTTCTGCAATACCATCGATACCCGATCTGACACTGTCAATTGCATCCAAAAATGTATGAACATCCTTTTCAACAGCAGTTGCATCTGTGGTATGACACTGAAGTTGCCTGTACAAGAACATCAACATGGGGCATTATACAATGGAAGACAGCAAGCCAAAATTTAAATTGGTCATTTTCAAGTGATTGCAGTAGCCCATTTGCTTCCAGTACAGTTGCTGCACCAGATGTAGGATTCCTGCACAAATAATCAAAGCACTCTTCCAGCGACTCCAAGTTCTCGTACACTGCATTTACAGTACAGATGTTAAAATTCCACAGTGTTCCTGACACTCTTGGCATGCGTATTGATACTATATTATCCAGAGCAGCTTGTCTTTGAGCTGAACGATTGAAAAAGGCTGGAATTCCACCGTGTGGAAAAAATATCCTTGCTTCAGTGTTCTGTTGTGCAGCTCTTTGCATTACCAGATTAAGTTGGTGGGCATAGCAGTGTACATAGTAGGCATATTTAAACTTTTCGGCATATTTAAACTTTTCTCTTATGATGGCCTGGACCCCATGCTGAATACCACTCATAACCGATGCACCATCATAACTCTGAGCAATCACTTTTTCATGCTGGTCTCCCACTACTTCCTTCAACTGTTGTTCTATCACAACAGCAATATGTTGTGCTGTCTGTCCAAGTGGTGTAAAGTATCCCCAAAAACGTTCCACCACCTGTCCATTGACAATGTAACGGAACACAATAGCTATTTGCCACGTTGCAGCAAAATCAGTGGTTTCATCTGCAATTACTGCTATAAATTTTGCAGTACGAATCTCTTTTTTTATTTCTTCTCTGCATACTGTTAGCATGCAGTCCAGGAGTTCATTTTGAATAGTTTTTGATGTTCCTTTGAAAACAGTTGAAGCTGTCATGTGGTCTAACAACTTCTTATCAAACTGGCTGACTAATTCTACTATTGCCCGGAAGTTTCCTGGATTCCTTGACTCTTCAGACTCATCATGACCTCTGAAAGCTAGTTCTTGTGCACCACACGTCTTCATGCATTCTGTTAAAATAGACAGAACATGACGGTTGTCATCCACTTTCTTGTTGTGTCTTTCTACTGATAACTGGTATCCACTACTTAACTGAGACCTGATATCCACAGTTCCCAACACTGCTAGACTCATTTCATTGTCTAGATGTTTAGCAGACTGTTCATGCCTTCTGGACTTTTCTTCCAGTCTCTTCAGGTCATCCATACCCTTTGATGTCCAGGCTTCCTCTCCACCAAATAACAAACATGGGAAGCAGTGTACAAGCTGTTTGTTTCCTCACAACCACAGATCCAGGTGTGTTTGTCATACACTGACCTGTTGAAGCTGCGTGTGTATGTTCTTGACCTACTTGTACCTGCAGACTCTATCTTCAAATCAGGTGTGGGTCTTCCAGTCCTCTTGATTCTTAACTTCTCATTAAGAGTCAACTCTTTAAAATTAATAGATTTCAGATAGGCCACTGTAACACTCTGCTCACTCTGTTCACTCATTCTGGTTATTGTAGTTGAGTTGTTGCAACTCTGAAATGAAGATATTGCAGAAATGATTTAAGTGCCACTGTTGTATACATGTAATGATTTACAGCTTCAGAAACAGCACTCATTTCATTGACATTCATTGACAGTGCCACAGCCATGATCTACCAACTATCTGGCTTGGCCTTGCCAGGATTAAAGACTATTAATGCATTTGTGATGCACACACTGTCACAGCTTACATTGTCTTTGCAGGACTAACAGGGGCAGTCATTCCATTGCCTCCACTATACTTTCTGCTTTGATCCTTCCAGCATTAAAATATATCTGCTGCACAGAGACTGTAGTCCCACAGCCTGTATGCATATTGCTTACTCCCTCAGAGTTTTGCAAAGCCAGAATTACAACACTAAATGGTTATTTCATTCCAACACTGGCGACATGAAAGTCCCCCATCCCAACAGCCTACCAAAAGTACCTGGCTCAAAAACCTCTGAAATCAGAAAGCAAACAGTAATGAACTGCAAATGGCTGCATTAATTTAGTCCATTGCACAGAAATGGTAGTTACAGGCTTGCCCAACAGCAGACTTTACCCAAACAGTCATCTTGCAAAGCCATAACTGACAGTAAACAAGGGCAGTCACCTCAATGAATTCACAAACACCCCCCCCCCTCCCATTACCTAATGAAGTAGCTGCTTTTACTGGTCAGGATTAAAGTACAAATACTAACAACTGCATTGCATACTTTCATTTTGCTGACAGACTCACTATCACAGCTTGTGTGCATCAGCCAAGTACACATTTAATTTTAAAATTAATTTTACTTACCAGACTTTCTACAATAAAACATGGTTTAACAAAAATTCCTTGACCCCCCACCACCACACACATACAAACCACTCAGATTTCAAAGCTTCAGCTTCTGGTCGATCTTACTTGAGTGAAATAGACATTACTGTTGAAAATGTAGACAGAACTGCAGCTATTCACACAAGCATTGCCCCAGCCCAACTCCCTACCCAGAGAAACTGCTTTCAGCCTACAATGTTTAAGCGAAATAAATCACCATGGTTGCATTTCTTTCACATCACAATAGCCAAGAACTTGCACATAATCTTACTTTATTTGCTGGTGTGTGTGTAAACTACAGGCCATTTCATTTCAGAGACGCCCCCCAGGCTATTTCTGACAAAAATGATCTAAAATGCCCCAACCTCCCGAAAGAAAGACTACTAAAAATGGCCAAAAATATCATACTGTATTATGTTATGTAACCACCATAGTCATGTACAAGCTTCACATGCAGTCGTTTCCCTATTTGTATGCACAATATCTTTTAATTTTATTTTCCAGAAAAGGAGGATGCATACAGAGTACCAGTCCCAGACCAATACACATTTCCATTTCACATGTACTGATTCTGAAGTATTCAAGTACCACATATACCGATTTAAAACACAAGGCATGTGTAGTACACTGCCTGCTTATTTTTAGATTATTCTAATGCAAGCATTCTACCCTAATTGAAAATGTTATGTTTTTCATTTTCTTATAATTATAGCTACTCTCAGACAATATAGAAGTGCAGTAGTAGTAGTGCTAATGACCCACCCCCTAAAAAATAATTATTTACACTCAGACGTCTTGTTCTGGGAAAATGTTAAGAGTACAACAAAGAAAAATATAACACTGCAGTGCAAGTTTGTTAAGAGGGAAGCACATCAGCTAACTTAGATAAATGTGTCACTGGACTGCTTGCTGTTGCCAAGTTAACCACTGAATATGATCACAAGTACACTAAAACAAGCACATGAAACATTATTCCTCAGGGCCTCAGGGCAGGGTAAACACCTGGACTGCCATAAACCCATAAAAGTCAGCATTTTCTGCATGTTGTAACTACCAATCTATTCAGCCTGTAGACACTCAGTCTCCAACTTCATTTAAGAGTGTGAAATTTTTATAACTTAAAGCCATTTACTTTGTGCTGCTATTTTTGGGGAGGGAATAGAATTCCTAGCCTTCTGATCTTCCAGAATCTAATAAGGGTTATTCTGCTCTTAAGTTAAGAGTCTCTCCACACTGTATAATTATGCCAGGTGTAGCCTGAAGCCAGTATGATTCACTGGAGTGTATTAATCCATTGCATTAGTCAATCATTAAAATTTGTTCATTTCAAGACATTAGCTTAAAATACTTTCAAAAAAAAAAAAAAAAAAAAATATATATATATATATATATATATATATATATATATATATATATATATATATATATATACACACACATATATACATACACACACACAAGTTACCTGGCATTTTGCTACTTTAGGTGCAGAAACCAAGACTGCGAAGTGTGTAAACATTTATTCTTACAGGAAAAAGTACATTTGCTAGCATTCTTTCACTATGCTCAAAACCACAAAAGCTGGTATTTTAAATGCACTGCTTCCCTGTTTGCCAACAAGCTATCACTATGAGAGTCCAATCAAAACAAAAATGAGGTGGTAAAGAAAACAATATTTCAATGCCTTGGCTACATGACAGCTTGCTTAATATCTAGATGGGAAGCAAAGGCTGTGATGAATCAAAAAAATAAATTACTTTTAAATACATTACTGGAGTGGAATGCCAGTCAAAATAAAGTATAAAAAAGACAAGCAGCCAACAAAATGCATTTTCTGAATACACAAAACTCAACAGTATAAAAATGACAGAAAACCAGAACATTCTGCAAAAGGACAGATTAAAAGCCATGACCGTACTTGTGTCTACCTTGGATACTCTAAGTGCTCTTTGCCTGGACACATCTACCTTGGAGGGATACTCTAAACCTGGACACATCTAAAGTCACTACATGGGGGAGTGGGGGTACAAGTATGTCACAATTTGAAACGTCTCTGGCTGATGGCCCCGAGCCCATGACACATTTCATATACTCAACCTCAGAGCAAGAAATCTGGATAAGGCCATAAATAAAAATAGGACAAAGGTCAAAATACAGACAATTTTTAAATGCTGCTCTTACAAACTTAGAAAGTTCAGTAGGTCTTGCATCAGTATGACTTTTCTGTAGGGTATGAAATCTGAAACTCAAAAACACCTGTCAGTGAACTTAACTTAGCATACTAACCTCCTATGATATAATAAGCATAAAACAAAATGCAGCAAATATATGGAGCACAAAATGAACATGACAGGAGAAAGAGTAGCTAATGGGCTTTTCATTTAATGCACAGTAGTCCAGAGCCAACACTACTAACTTCTCAATGCCAAAGACCAAATGCAGAAAGACCATCATTAAAAATCTAAATTTTAACCTGGCTGTAGCACAAAATACTGAATGTCACTCTGTAAACATGCTAAAACACTTGATGTCATCAACATCAGTCCAATTTACCTCAGCAAAAATGCTTTTTTTTCTTCTCCACCCAGAGCCTCATTTATCTAAAATAGATATATTTTTGTGTTGCATTTCTTGACTGATAGTGCTATGAAATATACTTCCCAGGGTTCCTATTCTTTTTAACAATAATAAAATAATGATGGCCCCGTAATGGCTAATTTTACTACTGCCTTCTGTGCAGTGAGGCACTTGGCATATATGCTGTATATTTGTAATGCCAAATTGAGTACTTAGAGGCTGCATATCAGACATTTTAATGTTCTATGAAATGCCAATTATGAAAATCATTTTTGTTATATTGCTATAACTTTGGTTTCATTCTCTCCAGAGAGGGTCAGAGCACTGACCTCAATCTAGAGCTAATTATGTAAATGTACTTGTAGAAAATTATAAGATTAGTTATATCCTTCCTATTTGTTCTTCTCTCCTTTCAGAGAATACATAGCACTGCAAAGATAGGCTGACTTTATATAAATGTTGATAATGATATCAGTACATTTTCATTACTTATGATGCAATAAAAAGTATAAATTATAGGACTTGAACTGTGATATTAGCACAACGAAAGACTGATGCATTATTAATAATAGAAATGATGACTGTAAGGGCAATAAGGACCATACGTTGTGATGGGTCCTGTGGGTAAATACACTTAGTCTGACTGTAACTTTACTTTACATTAAGCCAGCCTAACTACTACTAACAAGCAAAGCAATACTTATAAATTTAAGTAGAAAACTAAAACTAACCCCTTACAATCTAGCTCTAGTAATAATCATCACTCAAACTTTAAAAGTAGCATTAAAAAAAAAACTCTATTCACTGACCTGTAAAAAGATAATTCATAATAGGTGCCACCTACAAGACACATCAGTGAATGAAAAAAAAAATGCAAACTAACTATCTTACCACCTATTAATGCAATCAGTACGCCTTTGTTTGAGGCTGTTCTTCAGTGATCTCCACTAGGAATATAGAACAGTTAACTGCATTTTCTACATATACTAATATATCAGAGAGTTGGGCAGTAACAGTCCATACCGGTGTTTCTCAAACTTTTCTGATCGTGGCCCACTTGAATAAAGCATATAATTCAGTGGCCAACAAGCCTCTTCCATAAACCACATGACATCACATATCCAGGTATACACAAGCACCAAAATTAAACATTTCCCAAACACTGACACAGTAATGAATAATTTTCCCCAGTAACCCGTTCATTAGTTTGTATTGTGTATTGTATTGTGCACAAGCACTGAAATGACACAAATTATTTTGCCCAGTGGTCGCTTCAGCTGTCTGACCATGTATGCACAAGCACTTCCCTGATACACAAATGAATTTCCCCAAGCAAAATCTTCATTACTATGTCCAGGTATACACAAGCACCAAAATTAAACACTTCCCAAATACTAACACAGTAATGAATAATTTTCCCAAGTAACCCTTCATTAGTTTGTACTCTGTATGCACAAGCACTAAAATGACACAATAGATTATTTTGCACAGTTTTCACTTCAGCAGTCTGACCATGTAAGCACAAGCACTTCCCTGATACACAAATTCCCTACGCAAAATCTTCATTACTATGTCCAGGTATACACAAGCACTGAAATGAAACATTTCCCTAAAAGAAAAAGACCCTTCAGTAAAATCTTCATTACTATGTCCAGGTATACACAAGCACTGAAATGAAACATTTCCCTAAAAGAAAAAAAGACCCCTTCAGTAAAATCTTCATTACTATGTCCAAGTAT
This sequence comes from Protopterus annectens, assembly GCF_019279795.1. NCBI lineage: Eukaryota > Metazoa > Chordata > Ceratodontiformes > Protopteridae > Protopterus > Protopterus annectens. The sequence goes on along the minus strand of NC_056734.1, from coordinate 998,198,184 downwards.
ACACAAGCACTGAAATGAAACATTTGCCCATGTGACCCCTTCAATAACATACAAGCACCAAACTGAAACATTCACCCAAGTGACCTCTTCAGAAAAATGCTGAGGTATCCCCAAGCACCAAAATGAAAAGTTTGCCCCTTTCCTTCAATAACATAAAGTACAATACAACACCAAAATCATAAACATTCACCCAAGCGACCACGTCAACATAACTATAAGCATCAAAATGAAACACTTATTACCCAAGCAAGTAAATGTAATAACAAGAACAGGTGTAACACAAGATTAGTCAATAAACTAAATGCATTTGCACTTTGTACTGGTAACTGCAATACACAACACTTCAGCTTAAATAAGTCTAACTTAACTAAATACAGCAGGAAAAAAAGGTCTGGGCAGTTTTTCACTCCTGCTAGCCATCCCAAAAATGCTATCTTGTGAGAAGGAATGAGGGATGATGCACATTTTGGAATATTAATGGGGGGTCATTGCATAATTTTTTATAACAACCATTCAGATTTCTCAAACACAACTCTAAAGGTAGGTATCATTACCTGAGTTTCCTTAAAAGAAACATAACTGCTATATGCGTGATGACAACAACAGCAACAAACAAAATGCAAACAGCAAACAATTGTCATTGAGAAATGTAAGCCATCATTAATTTTCTCAAAATATTCCTTCAGAATAAACATTACAAACATCATATACCTTTATAGAAAGAATATTCTGTATTAAAGTACACAATTTCAATTCCAGCAATGAAATAGCAGTATCTAAGTCTTTAGATCCAAATAGTTTCCTTTACTGTGACACAAGTACCCTGCCAACCAATTAGCTTATAAAGGCCATATTCAGCCCTATGACTTGAGCTCTGTGAACAAGCAAATCAGGTTTCAACTCAATAGCATTCATGAATACCATAAAATGTACTGATTCAGTGCACATGCCCTAGTAGCACAAGAAGTAGCATTGGAACATTTGGCTTGTTAAGGGCCTGCAAGTATGAATGATCAGATTTTCTGAAGGAATAGCAAGTGATTCACACTGCTGCCACTTTGATGCACACATACTGAAGGAGTGTCAGGGAGAAGAGAGTTACCAAAAAATCAAGGATTACACTGATGTATTTAGGAAATAATCCTTATAACAGTTTTATCAATACATGCTTATGACAACAAGTCTGAGCCTCTTAGCAAAAAGTTGTCTGTCACTCTAATTAAGTACATAATGCATTTAAATATACCAACAGATCTCAGAACCAAAATGACATTGCAAATTGCATTCATGTTAGAAAACCATAAAAAAAGAGAACAGTGTTTCTAAGATATTAAAAACAAGTATAGTATTGCAAATATCTGTTACTACTGTGAAAAGAAGAGGTAGCTTAATTGTTGGCAATATCCCATTCATTATACATCTATTCGCAAATTACAAAGGGCAACTGTCAGAAAATACTTTGAAAAAAATCAGAAAGGTACATTTCAAATACTTTTTTTTCTTTCCTTGTCATTTGCAGAACTTTTGGTCAATAACAGTGAATGAAAGTTCACTGTCTTAAGTAAAAAAAAAAATTAATTTGGAAGACAATGTCATTGGGGGTCGAAATTGGGGTCGAAAAACAATTGTCATCAGTAAGTATACAGGCACAGTGCTTGCTATGCAACTACCAGAATACACACATGCACACAGACACACATGGACACACCTACATCAGCACTATTTATTTATTTATGTGTGTATGCATTTTTTTTAAATAATGATAATTCCCTGGTAGTGCTTTTTAAAATATATTTTTTGGTTCAAAACACTACAACCATTCTTTTAGAGATAGTGCAGGAAAATCCTTAGGGCCATGCAAATGTGTTATACCTTTTATATCCGTAGGTAGTTTTGTTTTTATTATTTGCAGCCATTTCCAGTACCTAGTTTTCCTGTTCAGAGAAGCAGTGGGGTAATACTGTAACTCAATAAGAAATGGTACTCAGTAAATGTGGGTATAACTGCAATGATGTTGATTAGCTGGTTCAGCTGGGAAAGAGATGCATATTCTAGGAGAAGAATAATTCCCAGTTTTTCCCAGTAATCAATTTGTGAATGACATTAGCTAAAATAAGTGTTTGCCAAATGGGTACTAAATATCTAGCTATCTAAAGATGTCACTTTCAGTTGCAAACAAATTAATGTTACAAAGTGGCACTCATATGCATTTACAAATCCCAATAGAAATGGAGACACACAAAACTGCATTCCAAAACATTGCACATAATACAGTGGAGACAGAATTTCAATCAATGAAAATTATTATGATGCAACTCTTTATATGCACCTGATAATACATTCCACATATTTTGACCGAAGTAATACATCATATGTCCATTCCATACTTTTTGACTCAAGTAATACATGATATACATTCTGTTTATTAATCAAATGATAGCGCTGCCTTTTTTAATATTTTTCATACTAATGTAATGATGAGCCTGTCGGTGTAAACATCATATGAATATATTCTATTGTACTCATTCTTTTCGGATGATAGTACAGTAAACAGTGAACTCTCAGAAGGACACACAAATCTGCACTGTTGCATACTGAAGACAAGAAGTGGCAATAAATGCAATACTCATGAGCTTATACTGAAATCATAGTAAACGTTTACTAACTTCATTTACAAAGGGCCTTACTATAATATGCTGCATATATCATTTTGCAATAGGGTAGCCTTAAAGCATTAACATATCTAAGTAACAGGTTATGTATACATGCACACAGACACACGACACACACACACACACACACACACACACACATACACACGCACACACACGCACACACACACATAGAGAGGCAGAAATGCATAGATAATAGAGATATAAATACTTATAACCAAAGAAGCATTTAGTAAACAGCATTTAAGAGCTAGCATTTTTGTTTATACTATCAGCAAAACACAGCATGTCTTTAAAGTCTGTAGTATACCCAGTAAGGTATAAGCTCATTAGAAAATGTAACTTACCTTCCATAATGTTGTAATACTCTCCAACCTGGACAGCTTTCTCTTGTTCATCCTTAATTCATATAGATCAAAGTTGAAATAAAAAAATAGTAACTCACCTGTTGTCATTGATTCCTCCACTGACAGCCTGATGAAAGAAGCGGCAAATGATAAATCCACCACAGTCCTCCTGTCCGGATTGCCTCCCCTCACTACTTTAAAAATAATTTGTTTTGTAACTTGACTTGAGCCAAAAAAAAATGTTTTATTGCAAAACTAAACTCAGCAAAAAGCTCACAAGGTATAAGGTAGGTGTAGGTCCAACGCCAAAAACTGACTGACTGATTCTTGCTCTTTTCCCAGCACATAAAGCCCAGGAAGAGAGTGACAACCAATCAGCAGCATTTGCCCAGCAAGCACATCATGACGTGCCTGCGGACGTCGCAGTCCGAGCCCCTTCCATGTCTATGCGGTTTGTGTCTCAACCGCATAGACTTCTGGGAGGTTCTGGGCATCACAATGATGCCTTCTTTGCTCCTCCGGGCTGCAATGTAAACATTGCAGCAAGAATTAGAAAAAAAAAAAAATGCTGTTGCGATTGAAGCGCGCAATGCACATGCACGTAATTTCGAGTCGTGGACTCGAAATTTAAAAGTACGAAAAACAGATTTTTTTTTTTTTGTACATTTAAAAAAAACAAAATGAACTACTCAGCTGTCTAGCTGAGGGGGCTGCAGTCCGGCAGCCCGATGCCACGAGCCGCCTATGTTTGCTAGTAACCATTTGAAATGTTGGGACCTTTTAGAGCGAGTCCTGAAATATGGAGACTGAATGGCCAAAAGATCAGACTTACATATACTAACTCCGAAATGCCATTTCTTAGAATATTCCCTTTTCTCCGAGGTGTGGCTATCTCAGAGTTTGTATATATAAGTTCAGAGAATGTGTGTGGGGTGCAAGGAGGTCTTGCCTCCCGACCCACAAAAATAATTTTTAAGGAGAAGAGCAATCTTCAGGATTCACTTTTCTTTGTTTTCAGTCTTTTTTTTTTTTTTTACATATCGGCAGTCGGTATTTTGAGTGCTGACATTTCAGAATGGAGCCCATTTTGCTACTAGGATTAACTTTTCTATAAGTCATTCGAAACAAAATATGTTGGTTAACAATATCTACTTTGCTTCACCCCGGTGCTGAAGATTCGATCAAATTTTAGATAGTGCTTTAAAAAGTCTTAGACTCTAGGAAACTATAATGGCTTTTTGGAGAGGCTCTGCATACTTAAGTGACGTTACACTTGTACAGCTAGTAATAGATTGACAATGATGAGAAAAAAAATGGTTCTAACTTTGCTTACAGGATTTCATTATTTCTTTTTTTCTTATTGTTTTCTTCCAAGGGAGCAAACAGAGTAATATCTGATTTATTTGTTACACTAATGATCTTGTGGTCTACTATTCAGCATAAGCCTGCAGGATGTTGTTTAAAGATTATGACTTAACCTAAAAAATACCATTCACTATGTAACGGTTTTATTAGAGCACTTTCCATGAAATTAATTTGTCCAAAAGTAGTATGTTTTATTTTCCATTTTAAGTTTTCCTTATGGTATTAAATTTAATCATTGAATTATTCTTTGCTTAACATGACCTAATTTGTCAGACTGTTCCTGATCTGTCTGAGTTGACACACAATTTATCTTTGATATCAATAGTCACACTAATATTGTGGATAACTCATAAATATTACTTTGCTTTACCTTTATATCTCTTAGCCTCTTAGAGCGAGTTGTTGTTTGTCTTTTGGCTTTTTCCCGGTAAGGGGTCGCCACAGCGGAACTCCGGTCCGCTAATGATTGGCAGAAGATTTTTACAAAATGCCAAGGTGCCAGCTCGACGCCCGAAGGCACGCCCATTTAAGCATGCATGTCTTTCGAATGCTACCCAACCACGGGGAGGACATGCAGACTCCACACAGAAGGCACTCCCAAGCCACGCCGAGAATCGAACAGGAGAACCTCTTGCTGTGAGGTAACAACGCTACCGCCGTACCACCGCGCCATTACAGCCTCTTAGAGCAAGTAATCTGGACAAAGCCATAGATAATGGGGCGCAAAATAGGGGTAATCTTTAAATATTTACCTTACAAACTTAGGAAGCTGATAGAATAACAGGTTTTGCATTAGAATTAATTTTCTAAAGGGTATGAAGTCTGAAACTCAAATGTTTGTATTATTTTCTAACTTTAATACTCTATGATTTGCAAGAAAACCAACATTTTATAAGGAACAGACTAAAATATGGGTAAATATCTGGACAGTTGAGAGGTGTGATTATCTGTATTTCTAAGAAGTGGTTTGTAGAAAATAAAAGGGCCTGAACTCCTTTGCTTATTAAAACATAATATGTTGATCCTCCCATGTGCAAAGTATGTTATCAGAGAAAGCTAAAATTATGGTAGATGGTAACCTTTTTGACTGTAACGTGAATCCATATCCTTTAGCATTACTGTTTATTGTAATTTAGTAAAGAAACATTTAATACAACTGGCATGTACTTTGTTTTACTGATGAGGCAGGCAAGAAACCCATGCAATCTGTAGATCTGACTAAATTTTTACCATTGAACTAGTGTGTGACTGACACAAAGAGCCTTTGCTGCTAGATGAAATATTGCTTTTACACACTTTATACCATACAAAATTTGCTGTACCTTTTAAATCTACAGCTTTGTTTATTATTATATTTCATTATACCTGTCACTTCATTTCCCCTTTGCTGCAATTAAAGTAACAACTAAACTTGATTTGCATGCATACATACGTATAAATAATCATCTAACCTGAATTCACAGCTATCCGTCTAATAGGAAATAAGCTGTTAAACGGCACCAAGACTACTACTATTTCCTACCATTCTCAGTCAGTGTCCCCCATGCATCAATTCTAGGACCCTTCTCTTTAATATCTTTATTAACAGTCTACATTCCACTTCCAAACAAGCAACCCTAGTACAATACGCAGATGATGCCCCACTCATCTGTTCTACTCAGACACTGTCCTCCCTGCACAATATCACCCAGCAAGCTTTTTTATCAATTGAATCCTGGATGGATAACTCAGACCTACATGTAAAGCTCAGAAAGACAAAACTAATGCTGTTTACCCCTAAAACTACCTAAAACAAAACATTAATTCCACATTCTATCATCTGATAACACAAAAACAGAATGTGTTTCACAAACCAAACTCCTCAGAATATTAGTCAATAATCATCTCAAATATGATTACCACTTCCTCTGTCATCAAAAAAAAGAAAAAAAGTGGAAACTAGGTTCCCTCTATAAAGTGAACATTTTTCTCACTGACCTCTCTAGAAAATTGATATCAAAAACATACCAACTCCCATCCCTGCTTTATGCATCACCTGTCTTTACTAATCTCAACTCCACCCTAAAAAGCAAACTAGAAATGGCCTAAAAATAGAATTGCCAAATTTGATGTAAATACCCCTGAAAAGAACAACCATTGCTTGTCCCTAAAAGATCTTAACTGCCTTCAACTTGTACACAACCTTAACTACTCGCAGCTCACTGTAGTCCACAAACTAATATACTGCCTTAAAAAATATCCATCTCTAAAAGGTACATTGCAACTTTATAGTACTACCAGAACCCACAGATCTCGCAGCAAAACACTACTATCTGTCACAAAATAAGATAATACTGTCAGTGACTTGCTTTATTCTTACCATGTTACAAAAACACCATTCTCTTGGAAATGAAACAAACAGAAAACTAAATTTATTTCAAGCATCAGTGAAAAAACAATTTAGACAACTGGCTGTGTTCCTGAACTGCTCCAGGATAGTATATACATACTACTCATAAATACTTTTCCTTTGACATATATAGCTAGGCTCATAGATAGGTACTAGGCTATTGGCCCTAGGGCCTATATAAGCCTAGCCAAAAAAAGTACCCTGGCTTTTGCCACCCAAGAAAGTTATTTTCTTGTGCCCCTGTCGAGCAGAGCCACAGAAGTGATCCCTGGGGTGAATTTTCTATTTCCCATCCAATCAAGATTTTTCTTGAAGAGTGCTAATGAGGAGCTTTGTTTGATATAGATAGGTAGTTTGTTCCAGAGTATGGGAAGTCTCTGGGACAGGAATTTATCCCTCCAGCATGTTCTGTTTATTGTGGTGACAAGGTTTAAGTCCTTAGAGCATATAGCTCAGAGGGATTGGGATTTCTTTAAGTGGAGCATGTCCAACAGCTCTGGGTTTGACATAGATTTGTATGTTAGGCAGAGATCGCCTCTAAGTAGGTGATATGCAATGGAGTAAAGCTGGAGTTTTTTGAGACGGTCTGCATAGGGCATCTGTTTGAGGCTGGTAATCCTCTTTGTGAGGTATTTCTGCAGCCTTTCCAGTTGTTGTAGATGTCTTGTGAGATACATACCAAAATGGGCATTGTGCTCTATAATGGGTCTAATGAGTGATGAGTAGAGTGGAACCTCTTTTTTCCTGGATGAAAAACCTTTTGTGATGAGGTGTACCACATAGAAGGATTTCCTGACTTCTGTGGCAATGTGATCATGAAAGGAGAGATTACTGTCTAACTGTGTCTCAAGATCTCTTATCATACTTTCGGTGTTAAGTAGACTACTGCCTATGTTGGTAATTCGTGGTTATAGAGCTTTTACCAAAGGGGATGACAATGCACTTTTTGGTATTGAGCTTGAGGCCATGGCTTTGACACCAGGCATCTGTTTCAGTGAGGCCCTTTTGTAGGATGTCCACATCGGTAGGAGTTTTCATTATGGCTCCTAGTTTGCAGTCATCTGCAAACTTCATTAGTCAAAAACCTTCTGTGTTAGCCTGTACTTCAGGGAAGTAGATACCAAACAGGAGAGGACCCAGGACTGGACCCTGTGGTACTCCACTTGTCACTGGTCTAAAGTCGGAGTGTGTGGGTGAGTGTGGGTTCTGTCAGTGAGCCATTTGGCAACCCATCTTGTGACATAGGGATTTATAACTAGTTTAGTGAGTTCATCTGTAATTCCAGAGTGGGGGATGGTGTTGAAAGCCTTGGCGAGATCTAGGTAGGCTGTGTGAACCACCTTACCCTTGTCTACGGCTTTAGTGACTGCTTCAAAGAAGTTTATCAGGTTTAGGAGACATGATCTGCCTTTTACAACCCCGAACTGGTTGAGGTCCAGAGTTTGAAGAGTACCAATGTCTTTGTTTATAAGTTCCATGATGATACATTCCATGGCCTTGCAGACCAGGCTTGTCAGGCTAATGGGGTAGTAGTTCCCAGAGTCTGTGGTGGCTCCCCCTCTGTTGAGTGGGATAACTGTCACTGTGTGCCATTCAGTGGGCACAAAGTCTGAAGTGAGGCTATGATTGAACATGGTGCTTAGGTGGGGTGCAGGTTCGTTCAATAGTTCATGTAGAATGCAGCCTAGGATGGTGTCAGATCCCATTGATGCTGTGTTCTTGGCTTTGGAGAGTATGGTTTTTACCTGTGCAGCTGTGATTACAGGAACTTTGCATTCTTCCGGTATATAGATGGGCCCTTTAGAGGGTGAGAAGGAGATAAAGTTAGTACTGAACCTATCTGCCAGGATGTTGGCAATATCAGTTGGTTCTGTATATTTAGTGCCATTGTGCTGTAACTTAGAGCAGATCTGAGTGTTGCCATTGAAATTCTTGACATAGCTATAGAATGCTTTGTGGTTGTCTTTAGAATCAATAGCAATTTTGTTTTTGTAATTAGCTTTGGAGGATATTATGAGGGATTTCAGCTACTTACTAAGGCTGACCAGGGAGTTCCTCCAATCATGGGATTTTACTCTTTTCTGCAAAAGTTTCTTTCTTCTGTTGTAGAGTTTGTTTATGGCAGGGGACCACCAAATTAGCTTTCTTTTTTTGGAGGATAGCATCTTGGTTCTGTTAGGGATAGCATGGTCCATGCACTCTTGCAAGTGCTTATAAAGTGCATTTGTGTAGGATTCAACAGTTGTACTTCTATTGTCCGTCTGCATGGGTGTCGTGAAGTTTGCCACTTCTGTCTTAAGAAGCGTGAAGTTGGCTTTGGATACATTTTTTACGGTAGTTTCCCTAATGGGGAATGGGGCAGGATGTGGATGTCTAGGGTGATTAGCTTGTGGTTGGATCTGACCAATGAGGAATTGATCTCTGGTGTGGAACACCAGTCACCCATGTTGGTAATGGCCAGGTCTAGGATATTGCTGCCCTTGGTGGGGTTGTGGATAAATTGATCCAAGGCATTGGAATTTATGAATTCCAGAAAACGTTGAGCAAAAGAGTTGGTACATGAATAGTTTTCCCAGTTAATGGTGGGGTAGTTGAAATTGCCCATTATTAGGGTGTTGGATTGTACCCTAATATTTTCCAGTGTATCAAGAAATGAGGAGTGGGAATCCTGGGGCATGGTGGGGGGATCTGTAGCACGCTATAATTTGGATTGCGGTCTTGCCCAGATTTAGTTGCACTTGGATAATCTCGGATGCATTATGCTGAGCAACTAGCCTGGAGATGTGGATATCCTTAATGAATATAGACATGCCTCCGCCTTTAGTGTTTCAGTCCAGATTAGGTGGCTGAAAGGTGTGGTATGAGTTATAACCTGGTAATGCAAGGGGTGCTCTCTGGATCCTTGAACCAGGTCTCTGTCACTGCACAGATGTCGATGTTCTCCATTTTAAGGAATGCCTCAAGTGAGTGCATTTTGAGGTTTAGACTGCCAGCACTGAGTATTATTACCCTCAGAGTTTGCCTGCTTGTACCTGTTATGGTGGTGAATTTTTCATTTGAACCTTGCCTAAAAAGGCACTATAGGGGTGGCAAGAGCCTTAGCCAGTATCTGGAATCCCAAGGGTGACAGTTGCCGGCCATCTCTGGCAAAGCATCGTGGTCTGTTGATGATGTCATCCAGGCAGACAGATACTGGATCCCCTTAGAATGATACCAGAAGCTTAGCCAATTGTTGAAGTCAATCATTTTGTCCTTGTACTGTGGTATCCTTCTGGGTGATGGCAGGATGCTACTCAGGGCTAGGGTCATATCTCCTTGAGCTACAAGATCAGAGAGCTCCTCTATGTCTCTTTTCATGTAGTCCAGGGGGGTATGTTTCAGGTCATTCACACCAACATGGACAATGACAGAGTCATATTTGTACTTGTGGAGTGAACTGAGTGCGTGCGTTATGTGGTGGATCCTGGCACCCGACAGGCAGCTGACAGTAACTTTCTCCTTGGTTAGCCTGGTGAGTGGAACATCAGTGTGTCTGACTATAGAGTCACCGATGACTAGAGTGTTGGGTACGTTGTTATGCCTTATGGGCTGTGGTTGAGTGGCACACTGAGTTTGAGGCTATGTGTCATTTGAGTTGTGTTGGGGGTGGAGGTTGCTTGCGTTTCTGCTTTGGATGTCTCTGTTGCTTGAGCAGATTTTTATTGAGAGCCTCCGTGAATGTAGGTGCGTGTTTTGTGTTTCTATGTGTGTGCTTTGGTGGTGTAGGTTTTGAGAGACTATGTAATGAGTGTGGTGTGGTAAAAGTGTTTACTTTGTCCTCTTGACTGTCTAGCCCAGTCTTGAATGAAGAGAGCTTTGCTTCCAGTTTGGCTATATAAGTGCATCTCTCACAGGTTGTAGTGTTGGATGGTAGGAGGAGAGGGTTGTCTGTATACATGAGGCAATTGCTGCATTGCCCCAAGATGCCCAGATTCATCAGGTAGACGGGACAAAACACTGGGAGCTAACCCTTAGACATGCCTGGATAGGTGCTTATTTATGTACTAAAAGCGGTTTTCCTCTAGACAAGTGTCGAAAGTTGAGTGCTGTAGCTGTTTGTAGCTTATTTAGTGCTTACAATGAGTTATGAACAAGTGCTGAGTTCAAAGAAACAGATTTGAGTGCTAAAACTAAAAAATTGGCTATTTCTAAAGGAAAATTTGAAGAACAGACTTTATGACACTGGGAATAGTTTAACACTAGCTAAGCGGTGATGCATAAAGTGTATTTTTTTAATATAACAGTAGGAAATGAGCAAACTGATTTAAACAAATTAACCAATAAAAAGCTAAAAACTGAGCCCTGTTCCAGCAGTCTTCAATCAGACAAGTTCTAACTGCACACTCCTGCCACTAGGGTGCAGGGGAACCTTCTCCAAAAAGATGGCCTGGATTAGTGCTCAGGTTACACAAAGAAAGCTAAATTCAGCAGGTCTGAATCTAGTCTATGTTACAACAAACAAGGCATACCAATTTCAGAAAGAAACAGTTTAAATAAGCAGGCACAATAAGCCTTTAACCAGAAACTCCCAGCTCAGAAGAGCAGAAACTACCCTCTCCTCCCACAAGAGTGCAGACCACACCCTCTTAATGTAAAATAAATGGCCCGAAGCCCAAGTGCTTAAACCAGAACTAATACACTTTTAGAATAACAGACAGTAAGCCTTCAATCAGCAACTCTCAAATTAGAAGGATGTAAGCTACCTGTCCTGCCACAACAGTGCAGACCACAAACCTTCTTAATGTAAAACAACTGGTCTGAAGCCCAAGTGTTTAAACCAAAGGCAATAACTGTTACAATTTAATCAGGTTACTAACAAACAGTAATAAATGCAGCAGAATAAATGCAATTAAGTACTTTTAAGAACAGGCAGCTAATGCAAAATAAAGTAATAAAGTAGGAAGAAGCACAAATACAGTAAAAGCAGATGAATAAAGTATAATTGTTTAATATAACAATAAAATGAGCAAACTGATTTAAACAAATTACCCACTTAACCAGTAAAAAAGCTCAAAACTGAGCCCTGTTCCAGCAGTCTTCAGTCAGACAAGTTCTAACTGTACACTCCTGCCACTAGGGTGCAAGGGAACCTTCTCCATAAACGATGGCCTGGATTAGTGCTGAAGTTATACAAACAAAGCTAGATTCAGCGGGCCTGAATCTAGTCTATGCTACAGCAAACAAGGCACACCATTTTCAGAAAGAAACAGTTAAAATAAGCAGGCACACTGAGCCTTTAACCAGAAATTCCAGACTCAGAAGGGCAGAATCTAGCCTCTCCTCCCACAAGAGTGAAGACCACAAACCTTCTTAATGTAAAATAACTGGCCTGAAGCACAAGTGCTTAAAGCAGAACTAATGCAATTTTAGAATAACAGACACTGAGCCTGCAATCAGCAATTCCCAACTTAGAAGGATGTAAGCTACCTGTCCTGCCACAACAGTGCAGACCACAAACCTTCTTAATGTAAAACAACTGGTCTGAAGCCCAAGTGCTTAAACCAGAAATCTTAGAATGACATTACAATTTCATCAGGCTATGACCAAGCAGTAATAAATGCAGCAGAATAAATACAATTGAGTACTTTTAAGAAGAGGTAAAAGCAAAATAAAGTAGGAAGAAACACAAATACAGTAAAAGCAGATGAATAAAGTGCAATGTTTTGTTAGTAAAGTGCAAGGAGAGAGGAAGGAGGAGCAGAAGATAATTCAAGGATAAGAACCTAAGTGGGTTGGCCTTCTCAAATGTTTTCTCTGTATTAAGTAGAGTGAACACTAGACTGGGAGGGGTGTCCCCGATCAAATTTACAGTAGGAGCGGGCAACTGCAAAGCCAACAACTCTAACAACACCACAAGAATAGGGTGGGAGGCAGGGAAAAACAGTTTCAGGACAGATGAGAAACAGAAAACAATGCCAGAAAATATATAAAATAATTCACTAAGGCAAAATTAAGAAAATGCAGAACTCTGAATGGTGAAAATGCCAAGAAATATACTTATCAATCAACGATATATTTCCAGATTGTTTGAGAATCACACTTCAGCCAGAACACCAGGAGTTTCCAACAGTGTATGCAAGAATTTACAAACAGAAAATATTTTTAAATCAGCAAGGCTTGAAACAATCAGATGACACAAAAGCAGTTAGACCAGTTTTATAAACTCCACCACAGGAATAGGGGTGAAGCAATTTCTGGACAGATGAGAAACAGAAAACAATGCCAGGAAATATATAAAATAATTCAGTCAGGCAAAATTAAAACAATGCAGAACTCTGAAAGGGTAAAATGCCAAGAAATATACTTATCAATCAGCGATATATTTCCAGATCATTTGAGAATCACACTTCAGCCAGAATACCAGGAGTTTCCAACATTGTATGCAAGAATTTACAAACAGAAACTATTTTTAAATCAGAAAGCCTTGAAGCAATCAGATAACACAAAAGCTGTTAGACCAGTTTTATAAACTTCACCACAGGAATGGGGGGAAGCAGTTTCAAGACAGATGAGAAACGTAAAACAATGCCAGGAAACATATAAAATAATTCAGTCAGGCAAAATTAAGACAATGCAGAACTCTGAAAGGTTAAAATTCCAAGAAATATACGTATTAATCAGCTATATATCTCCAGATTGTTTGAGAATCACACTTCAGCCAGAACATTGGGAGTTTCCAACAGTGTGTGCAAGAATTTACAAACAGAAACTATTTTTAAATCAGCAAACCTTGAAGCAGTCAGATAACACAAAAGTTGTTAGACCAGTTTTATAAACTCCACCACAGGAACAGGGGTGAAGCAATTTCAAGACAGATGAGAAACAGAAAACAATGCCAGGAAATATATAAAATAATTCAGTCAGGCAAAAAAATCCAGACAGGAAATATATAAAATAATTCAGTCAGGCAAAAAAAATAATTCAGTCAGGCAAAATTAAGACAATGCAGAACTCTGAAAGGTTAAAATGCCAAGAAATATACTTATCAATCAGCAGTATATTTCCAGATTGTTTGAGAATCACACTTCAGCAAGAACACCAGGAGTTTCCAACAGTGTATGTACTTCCATGTTTTCCCCTCCATCCCTATGTCATCTAACATCTCTCTGTATCTTCTGTCTCATGTTCCACTTTATACTAATATTTTTTTTATAAAACAGTCATACTGACACCCAAAACTACAACTGCCTCTGCAAATTCTAACCTACTTAATTTACTACTGAAAACTTCTATTTTACAAAAATTTAATGATATAATATCCTAGCAATTTCTAATGTATCTCATTGCTCATTCTGCACATTTTCCACTAAACATGACAAAATTGTAGACAACTGAGTTAAGTTAGTATTTATATATGCCCATAAAGACACCTTAAGTATTTATGCAGATCAGAATAGTTGAGGTTAAGATTATCTGGGTCTAGATACTTCCTTTTATCATGTCCCCAGAAATATGAATATTACTGAACCAATCCATATGTGGCTACATTATTTACTGCTCTTACCTTTGTTTTAGCTTCATCAATTTTGTAGCCTGAAAAGATTTCAAACTGTCTCAAAATTTTCCACAGCACTGTAATGTCTTTTTGGTTTTGTCAGGTATAATCTGCAAACAGAGCCAGCTTTTTTTAACTACCATACCTATTATATCCTTGAATTTCTGAGTGCCTTATTTTCTTTGCCAGTGGTTCTAAATATAATGTAAATAACAAAGGGGAAAGGGAACACCCCTGGCTGGTTCCTCTGCTCAGGCAGAAATTATCAGAGAGGAACCCAACTGGTTTAATTTTTGCCTCATATATCCTCCTAACTAACCTTATAATTTTTTTTTCAGGAAATGCAAATGCTTCTATTACCATGCTTATAAAGTCCCAGCTTAATCTGTCAAATGCTAATGCTTTCTCTGCATCAAAACTCACCAACAACAATGATATTTTCTCACATTATGCTTCCCTGTGCATCATCAGTGTTCTGTTAATGTTAAATGTTTGCCTCCCCTCCACAAAACCACACTGATTCATATCTAGCAATTCTGGCATTACTTTTGCCATTCTTTTAGCGAGTATAGATATTAATACTTTATAATCATGGTTTAGTACTGAAATGGGCCTGTATGAAGCTGGATCTGATGGATCTTTACCCTCTTTAGGTGTTACAGCTGTCATTGCTTTCTTCCAGGATGTTGGTACTTCTCCTCCTCTTAAAATACTGTTAAAACCTTCCAGTTTTGTATCAGTTTTTTCCCTGCTAGTTTCCAAACTTCCACAGGATTACCATCTATTTCTGGGGACTTTCCTGTAGATTGGTTATACATCACAATTTTTAACTCATCTCCCCTTATCCCAACTGTTAGTAAACTGAGACACAACTGAGACTCATCTACCTCCAACATTGGCATATTTAATTCTTCCATAAACATTTACATGTGTATCTTTTCTTGATTTCATTATTTCTCTGCTTTATACACACTTTCATAGAATTTTGGATATATTTCTAATACCTCTAGAGGATCACTTGTTACATTCCTTGTTATAGGCTCCCTAAGTTTGCCAACAACCCTTTCTACTGTCTGTTGCCTAAGTTGTTATAGTAAAAGTTTTTGTGCTCTAGTGTTATCAAAAGCAGTTGCTTAACAGCAATCTTTCTAAACTCGTGTATACTTATTTTTTTTTATTAACATTCTACAGTTAATCCTGTTCTGGTTCTGTGGGATTCCCCCTGTTCTGCAATATTTTAACAGTTGTCAGATCCTCTGAATAATTCCTGTTACTTCTTAACCATAGCTCCCTTTCTTTTATTTCCACCCTGTTTTTAAACTCCACCTTCATTTTATCCCACTCTCTAGCTATAGCTTAAGAAGTAATTTCTATCCTCTCATATAGCTTCTGAATAATCTTCACTACCCAGTCCTTAAATTACTCTCTTTTCAACGGGTAGGTGGGAAAACGCCAGTGTCTCATTTTTATTTCATTACCCTGTGTTTTTATTTGTGTTATTATTGGTGCATGATCTGAAATAGTTATTGGGTGAATATCAAGACCTTCAAGGAAATTCACATGTTCCTGTGAAATGTAAATTCTGTTTAGCCTGGCCCAGTTTTTGTATCTTTGGGAATAATATGTGAATTTACCTTGAACTCCTAGTATTGAATTCACATCCTCCAAGTCAATATTTTCATAAATATCTTCAAAAGGCTACCCTCCTTTGTTATACTTTCCTTTCTAGGCCCCCCCAGACACACATTCACTGCAGCAAACCAAATTCCAGTCCCCACCTATCAGTAATATTCCTTGCTGAAAGCTAATTATTTCTCCCAGAATTTTCTTAAGCTTCATTATAGCAATTTTAGGTGAAATGTAAATACATGCCAGTGTAATCCTACTCCCTTGGCAGTAGTCCCTTAGTACTACAAATCTATCATTATTATCTTTTTTATCCTGTTTTATCACTACTGGAGTTCCTCTTGCAAATAATATAAGTGGTCCTCTTTTTTCTTTTGTTCCAGGTATTCCTCTGAATAACTATCCTAAAAATCTTTCTTTATCAAATTCACACATTCATTTCTTTGTGTCTCTGTATCATAGCTATTTGCAGTCTATATGTTTAATATAATGTACTACTCTTTCATTTTTGCATTTATCTATGAGACCACTAACATTTAAAGACATTACATAATGCATCATTGTATTAAAAGTTATTATGCCCACCTTTTTATGTATAGCAGCTTTTTTGTTAAATATCTATTTCCACTTTTTTGTTATATGCATTCACTGTTTGGCAGGTTGAACTATTATACAATTGTTTCTCGTCATATCCATTTGAGCCTATGTCACATCTTACAAAACTTTTTGTTTTATTGAAAGCCCTCAGACAAAACAACAAACACACCTCAATACCCCCCCTAAAACCTATTAACTTAATACTAACACACAAAACTATGTACATCTTCAAATATTGAAGTTTTACCCTCCTAATAGGAACAAATGTCTCAAACTGACTGACAGCCACACTCACTCGAGTTAACCTAAAAGAAAGGTTATCTTCTAAGATGCATGGTGCAACCTGTGATTCTAACAAGTGCTCTCTTATCTTTGTAGCTCTCCCAGCTGGGAAAACACATGAATGCCTTCAGAGAACATTATCTTCTGGGTCTATATTATGTCACTGAAATGGTAAAACATTGAGTGCCGTTTCAGTGACACAAACATCAAAGTACAACTTCTGCGAATGGCCAGATCACCACTTTTTTTCTAGGAAAAAAACAGTTTGGCCGTTGCCATGTAATTGCCCTTTCCCTCACTGTAGTGTGATTTTGGAGTTGGTATATTTAGTTAGGGTGTGTGGGGGGGACACAGCCCCCCACATTGGGGGGTGTAGGGGGTAAAGCACCCCATTTTGTAATGTTTGAGATGGTGTTTCATGTGTGGTTGGCCTACTGATTTTTTTCCCTAGGAAAAAAAAATCGGTGTTCTGTCCATTCGCAGAAGTTGTCGTTCGCTGTTTTATGTGTTGCTGAAACAGCATTCGATGTTTTGTCATTTCGGTGACATAATATAGACCCTTATCTCCTAGCCAGTTTCTCTTTATCTTGTTTCCATGGAGTCTTAAGAACCAGATACAGAATTGCTTCTTATTTTACTAAGTGCTGTCTGGTTTTTGTCTTGCATGTATAGCTCTCCAAGCTGGGGAATCACCTGAATGCATTCAAAGAACATTATTTTCTAGCCAATCTCTCTTTATCGGATTGTCTCCATGGAGAGATGAGGACCAGATACAGAATTGCTATTAAGCATACATTTATTTGCTAGAAAAAAGCCTTGTAGTATTCAATATTCTTTTCCTTTACTTGCTTTTTCTTAAAATCTGTTACTAGATCAAGCTAAGGACCTTTATCCAGTCATTGCCCCTATGGAAGAATGAGAAAAAGCATATTTATTTTTCTTTTTTGTTTGTTTTAAGCAGACTTTTTTACAGTGCAGTGTCTACATTTAAAACTGAACAAGGAGGAAGGGAGAAGAAGAGAGAAAACCAGAAGCCCCATTACACTTAAAATAACTGAAAAAAAGGTTTCTTTATAGCATGCAAAGAAAATCATCCACTATCAAAATAGTAGTATTAAGAAAAAAAATTGTTTTACTTGCAGTTAACCCCCGAAGTATTTTTAGAACACTAATGACATATAGTAGGGCATATGCTTTACAATCCCCCAGAAGTCCAACAAAGTCCAGCATTTCCAGATTTTCTTGATCTGTCATATTTCACTAATATAATTATTGCTTTGTAATCCCACATTTGTCAAATTCCAAGTTGCTGGTTTTATTCCTGTTCAAAAGAAAAAAACATGAATTTGCAATGTCAAACACTTTAATTATAACAGTAGAACTTTCGGATATAATCCTTCATCAGTTCTGTTCATCTCCATCTCCCATATCTGTCTCTGCTTCATTTCCAACATACTCTTAATTCTTCTAGTCAACTCATGCTCCTTTCCTTGTCTCCAGCATTTTCCGTTGAAACATTGGAAAAGGTTTCATGGGCAGAGTCTCTGCTCTTTATTACCAGAAAAACAGGAAGCATCTGTTTCACAGCTCACTTTTTGTTGGACAAACTTTTGTATTTCCTTCTTAGCATGTACTTCATCAAAAAATGATTTTGTCCCACCAAGGAAAAATACTGTGAAGGCAGCTGGGTATAGCAGTTTGAATCTCATGCCTGCTTCTTGACATTCCCTGAATAGTGGAATAAATTTACCACTCTTCTGCCTGGTATACAGTGAGTAATAATTTTTCACAAACAATCTGCTCTCTACCACTTTTAGTACTTGGTCCTTTTGCCACAATCTTGTCAGAATCAACTCCTCCTGCTGGTAGGATTACATCTTTACTATTAAAGATCTAGGTTGCTTTCTGAGTGTCAGGTTTGGAGCATACACACAATGTGCCCTTTCAGTTAATAACTCCTACTGTGGAATACCAGTCCAGTTGTTTATTTGTGCTTTCATAAAATTAATACAGTCTTTTCTTTCCAGCTTCTCTGGTCCAACTGCAAATCTCAGGTTTTCCCTACATGCTCTGTTCCCTAATTATATTATGTTTTGACATATCTCTTCTTGAGTAGTTTCATATTCAGCCAGTATTTTCTTCATTTTGATGTCCGATTTTTGCAGTTTTATCACCTCATCTGAATATCTGTTTAAAGTTTCTTCCATTTTTTCCCAGCCTTTTGTTGTTTGAGTTCATATACTCCCATCAGTGTTTTGTTTATTTTAACCAAGTCTGTGTGCAGTTGTCTTATGCTTTTCTCTAGGTTACTGGTAAGTCGTGCATGGATCTTGCACTTCTTTTTGTTGAACAGCTACAGTACTTTTCACATTCAGTGTTTTTTCTCAACTTTTGTAGCTGTTTTTTTCAGGTCCTCTGTATTTCTTTTTTCCCTGGCATCCAGTTACTGAAATTTACCCAGAAATACAAAATTCCACTGGCCTTCTCTGCTGAGTTACTGTTTTCACAGTGGGAGGGCTAGAATTAATGTACTACTCAATGTGCAGCCATCTTGGAAGTCCTCAAGATGGAAGGCATTTTGACCTGAGCTGTAGTAAACCACAGAGTGGTCATAAGGACTGGGGAATTCATATGAGAGACAATAAACAATGAACAATATTATGAGTGACTTTAAACTGTTCTAGGTTAACTAAGTTTACCTTGTTGCATTGTAAGTAATTTTCACTTAAATATAACAGTCTCCAGTGTATTTACATGCTACAAAGTTTAAAACAAAAAGTAATACATTACGTAGCAAGATTTATAAGCTCGCCTAAAGGTGTCTGTATGCTATTAGCTTGTGATCTGCTCAATGCCACTTGCTCAATTTGGCAAGTGCCCATCCTCCCACTAGCTTGTTCCTGCCCATCTCTAATCCTAAAAGTAATACTTACTCCAGAATTCTAACCTCAAACCTCACTTCCTACCCCTAAGTCTAAAAGTCATAGCAGCTCTCTAGCTCTAAATCCCAAATCATGTCCCCTAAAACCTAGAACATCAAATTGAGCCCTAACTCTAAACTCCCAATTTGTTCTCTAAATCTAATCTCTTAATCTAAATTCCCATTTGCTCTCTAAACCTAATCCCAAGACTAAACCTTCCAGTTTTTCTCAAATCCTATTCCCAAAGCCTTTTCCTTGACCCTAACTTTGAAACTCCCAGTTGCTCCATAACACTTATCTTCAAATACAATTTTTAACAATAATCTTAAGTCTCCTAGTTGCCCCCCTAACATAAAGCATTAATCCCCCCCCACTCCTCCGGCATCCTGTCAGCAGTTGCACTTCCTGTGCTTGAACTTGAATGCCTGTTCTAGATGTAGCCCACCCTCATTGCCTAAAATATAAGTGCCCATCTGAGAGACAGTAGTTTGTAAACAGCTGTGGCTCAAGAAGATGAAGTAGACCAAAATGTATATTTATGGGGTTAACTTTAAAAATAATCTTAATAATTACTTTCTGCTCTTGAGAGGCAGTAGCAAGAGGTGTCAGTTTTATTTAAGATCATTTGCTGGAAAAATACCACCTGCTTGTCTTGGCAGGAAAGTGATTATTTGTAAAAATAAATGACTTTGTAATTTTTTTCTTGTTGTTCAAAACAGCATGACTTAAAATATTTGCTAACTGAATTTGTAGAGGGTCATATCACAAATACTGAGCATTATATATTTTTTATTAAATATAGTTTGTATATAAGAGCAGAACATTTCACACAGATGTTTTGTTATAAAATGCACATTCTACATTAGACATACAACTTGAAATTGAAAACATTTAAGATTACCTGGGAAGAAAGTTAAGCATGTTTAAGCAACTTGCCCACTTTCTTATGCCATTATGCTTAAAACATGAAAAAGTGAATAAAAATGTAGGAAATGTTATACATTTTAACTTAAAAACAATATTATTTATTTGACATTTGTTGATCGGGATAGTCCGATTGAGCTTGTGCCCTTCTTCAGCAGAGGCCTGGGTGAAAAGCTCCAAAATAGAAAACACACAATTGGTAATTTTACAGTATAAATTAAATTAAAATTCACAGTAAGTAAAACTGGTATTACATTCACTGTACAAATAACAAGAAAAAAGCAAGCAGGTAATAAATTCTCTGAAAGGTTTTGAGGGTAGAATTATTGTACATACAAGAAAAGATGACAGAAAACAGGCAAATTGATGAGCATAGCTGTACAAAAATAAGAGGACATTTGGCAGAAGAGGTAATTTAGTGGGAGATGATTAGTAGTAAGGTAGGAGGAAGTAAAATGAAAAATGATGGTTACTAATGCAGGACTAGAGAGGTAGTGTTCGTGGTTAGTGTAACATGATTAAAGTATGGAGGAAAAAAGGGAGAAGGGGTGGAGAAGGAAAAGGAGATGGGGGTCAGTAAAATGAGGGTGAGAAATTAGTTAGGGCAAGGAGAAAAGAAGTCAATAGACAAAGTTGAGTAAAGTAAGTAAGAGTAGATGGAGAGTAATGTTAAAGCAGAAGAGGTGGAAGGAGAGGGGGAGGAAGGGAAAAAGAGAGAAAGAGGAAGATTTCAAGTGAGTTGATTGCAGAAGTATCTCCAGGTACTTTTTATGTAATTCCTAAGAGTTGTCTTGAAGTCTTGAGAATGTGTAATCTTTCTTAGTGTCATAGGAAGGTTGCTGTAAAGGTTCAGCCCTAAAGATTTTCTAGGTTTATGAATCTGAATGAGACATTGCTCTGAGCTTCTGAGGGAATGAGGACGGTTATAAAGGGAGACAAGGGAGGAAATACTGGGGCAAGAGAGAGAGGCTTGTTTAAGATACAGTGGATTATAAGAAGTTGCAAGTATAGCAGCTGGTTAGGCAACTCTAACCAGTTGAGTAAATGGAGTGTGAGACAGAGGTGAGATTTAGAAGGTAGGCTGGCTGCAAATCTGGCAACTTTGTGAGATATGGCTTCAAGTTTGGTATGTAGAGAGGACTGTAAATTTGTAAGGATTTGAGACCAGTAGAAGAGTTTAGGGAGGAGATAAGCATGGCAAAGAGATATTACAGAGTTAGAGATAAAGAACATTTTATTTCTATATAGTAAGCCAAGTTTTTGGTCAGTTTTCTTTATACAGTGGTGAATGTGAAGATCAAATTTAAGTTGGTCTTCAGTACTTACTTCAAGGAGCTTTGTGTGAGGTTCAGTTGAGATAGTATTATTCAGGGAGGAGATGGTGAAAGTGGATTTAAGATGGAGAGATTTGGGTAGGAAAGGGAGAAGCTTTGTCTTATTAGGATTAAGAATACATTGGTTGTTGGTAAGCCAAACTTCAGTGAGATTGAAGGAGGCTTTTGTTAAGGTTAGCAGGTCAAAAGGATTATCAGCAACACTGATCATAGTCGAGTTGTTTGCATACTGTTTGAGGGTTGAATTATGGCAGGCAGTGTGGAGTTGATTAGTAAAAATGTTGAAGAGAAGAGGGTCAGGAAATGAGCCTTGTGGAGCACACATTTTAATTGGAATGAAGGGAGACAGAGCAGAGAGCCATTTAACAGCTTGCTGTCCATCAGTGAGATAACTAGAAAATCAAGAGATAGTAGTAGTGGAGAGGCTGAGTTGAGAAAGTCTGGAGATAAGGATGGAATGGGAGACAGTGTCAAAGTCTTTAGAGAGATCCAAGAAAAGACAGGACACTAGTTTATTATTATCTCTAGCTAGAGAGAGTGTTAGTGAAAGAGAGGAGGGCAGCTGTGGTGCTTTGGTGAGCGTGGAAGCCATGCTGAGTAGGGGTGATAAGGTTTTCATGAGTGAGATAAGACATAAGTTGCTTATGAATACAATGCTCAAGAATTTTTGAAAGGGGAGAAAGTATGGCAAAAGGGCGATAGTTAGAAAGTTTAACTGAGTTTCCCCTTTTGTGAATTGGAATTGTATGGGATTTCTTCCACAGAGTGGGGACAATAGATTCACTAATAGAGTAATAAGTATAGAGACTGGGTAAGCTATGGAACTGGCAGCAGCTTTTAGGAAGAGAGGAGGCAAGTTGTGTGCAGATGAGGAATGGGGTTTAAGTTTGAGGAGTCAGCTTTTAATGTAACTAGTAGATATGGGTTGAAATGACAGAGGACAGTTATGTAGTTGGTGGGTGGCTAGAGGATTAAAATGATTTAGGTTGAATGTAGGCAAGAGTTTGCTAATGGAATCTATGAAATATGTATTAAAGATGGAGGCAGTTTCAAGGGGTGAATTGCTTGGGCAGGGATTAGGTGTTGATGGATTACTTGGGTGAAAATTTTGGTTGATAGTGTTCCAAAAATTTTGGGATTTGTAGGTTGTGTATTAAGGTTTGTGTGACAGAAGTTTTTTATTTGTCTATGTTTATGTGCTTTTTGTCCAGGTTACAGAGTTCCCTATATTTTTGGAGGTGTGTGTGTGTGATTTTGGCTTTGTTCAGAGTTTTCATGTGGAGTGTCTCTTATGAATGAGAGATAGAGTTGATCTGGTGAGCCAGGGGGAAGAAAGATTTGACTCTAACAGTTCTGAGCAGTGCAAGGGAGTTCAGTATGTTAAGGAAGATAGAGTTAATTGAATGACTGCATTAAGAGAGAGGTGATAAAGGAAGGTCTAGCCAATGGCAGATATGCAACTGTTAAAAGTCACAGGGTTAAAGTTGGTTAGCTTATGGCATTGCTTGAATTTATGTGCACAATGGAGGTGGGGCGAGAATATTTGTACACAAATTGGGGAATGATCACTAACAGAGTCAGGCAAGGATATTGGGTGGTGGTAAAGATTAGGCTAAGAGACAAGAATCCAGTCAAGAATTGAACTAGTGGTTGTGGGCTTGTGAAGAAAGGTGGGGGAGGGGATGAGTTTGGTATATTCAAAGAGATGAATACTGCCTGATGCAGAGTTAGAAGTGAGGGTCAACCAATTGATATTAACATTGCCTAGTATGATAGTTTCATGAGGTATCGTGTCAGCAGTCCAATGAAGAAGTTGTTCAAGTAAAGGAACGCTATCACCAAGGGGTATATAAATAGCAGCTGTTGTAAGGGTTTTATGGTTATTTAATCTGCAATTAGCCAGGATGAGTTCAGCTGGATGGAAAGAGGGGGGTGGATTAGAAAGGAGGATAAGTTAAGTTAGTATGAGTGCATTATGGCTACACCTCCCCATTTTTGTTAATTCTATCAAGGCATAAGATGTTGTAGCCAGAGGGAAGAAACTCTTTATCTTAAGTCATTTTAGCCATGTCTCAAAGATAGATATTATGTCAGGGGTGTGTAGGGCTATCCAGGAGTGAAATTTAGAAATTTTATTAAGGATGCTGTGGATATTAAGTGAATAAAAGGAGAAATGTTTGAAGGTAGGGTTTAGATGGAGGCTGTGTGTGACTTGTGTTGCTGACATGCACACTGGATTATGCTAGAGTCACTGATCATAACCTGCTTATTATGTATTCAAGATGTGTAAGCCAAGAAATTCACCTCAGATTGAAGCTCAAGGGATGAGTTTTGGCATCCATTTTGAGAAGACATAATTAAAGATTTTGACTGGAGACCCAGTCATAATTCTTTGTAGTGCATGGAGCTTTATTAGCTGTAATGAAGAAGGTTCATCTTTGGTGTGCAGTAGCAGATCCTACCCACACCCCTGTATGTTACTGCCATGACATTAATATTCATTGCTTAGTACAGGTGAATTATCTTTTCCCTTGTCTTTCGTCTTCAGTGATAGAAAGTAGAACATTAAATATAGTGCATTTTTGAAACTGTATATTTATTCATTGTATTTAAACATTTAAAAATGATATGAATGAACAAATCAAATAAAAAAGTACGTCTTGACTGCATTTACTTGCAATCTACAGGCAGCATTGTTTAAAACAGTATATGGGAAATAGAGGCACCAACTACAAGCCATTGTTAGGGAAATACATGTTACACTTGTAAAAAATTCCTTTCATGGATTAATATGGTTAAGTATTATTTACCATGGATATCAGTTAAAAAAAAATCTTAACATTATATGTGTGACAGAAATGTGGAACATAGACTTTTTTTTTACCCTGAAAATGAAGAATGTTCCTCATAATGAGGTACCCTTGAGTGGTATATAGGTAATATTTATTAACTTGCCTAAAACTAATGTGACATGGGGGCTTAAGGTCAAGCAAAATGTTTTATTGGTACTCAGAAAGGGGTACAATATGATGGCTTAAGATTTTACTGTGAAATAATTATGTAAGCTGTAGTTTTCATCTATTCTGTTTATTGGTTTCTGGTAAAGGTCAGGGTTATATACTTCCAGAGCTTGACTTTGGGGTAGTGGACTTTATGGAATGCAATGTTAGACTCTGTGTTATATGTGTGTAATAGGTCAGTGATATCTGCTAAATTCTGTGTTACCAATGTAGAATTTCCCTTAAGCTACTGTTTTTTGATCTTGTAGAGGTTACTTACATAATAGCTTAGCCACAGAAAATACAACATCCAAATGCACTCAATCACTTTTCCTTATACTGAAATTTCATAATGAGGGAGAAGGGCTGGGACAGCAAAGATAAACCCGTATCAGTTCTAGGGCAGATGGTGTGATTTTAATTACATCCACTAGTGGGACTATTAAACAGAAGGTTTTGGAAAAAGACCTTTTGACAGATTTAGCACATGGCACGCCTTGAACCTAATTGCTTTAATGCTAGAATAAGACGATTTGGTTTAGCTTATATTTTTTAAAAGGATATGAAGTTAGAAACTCAGATGCCTTTTATTATTTAGTTTGACTTCTATTTTCAGTGATTTTCCAGAAAACCACAAATTTTATAGGCAAAAATCTGGATAGTCTGCAAAAATGTGGACAGTTGAGAAGTTTATGCTGTGCATCTACATGTCTGAACATAGTGTTTTTATCCAGGTCTCTGTAGAAAGTTAAAAAATCAAAATCATTTTGGCAAGTGTTTGTGTCTAATATATGCATGCTGTCATCACCAAATTAGCATATTTATCAAGTATGAGGAAATGGGAGTAGCCATGCTCCTCTCTGCTTTCTATCAGAAAGGGAATGCCTCACACCTGCACAGTCCCGCCCCTGTGGTGACTGTTCTTCTCTACAGTCACTTTATCTGCTCCATGTATTGCTAGTTACAGGAGAAAAAAAATAGCTGTAAAGCCCTTAGCGAGCACTGTCAGGCAATGTAGCATAGTCAGTTCCTTATGTTTATACTTGCCTTGCCATGCCTCTTGAATGCCCAGATTTTCACAGCATGTCCAGATTTTTGCATCATGTGTGGTCTGTTCTTCATAAAATATTTGGTTTTCAGAAAACCACTGAGGACTGAAGTCACTAAGTGATGGCATACATTTGAGTTAAACTCTTCCTATTCTTTTGAAAATGCTGTTGACCACTCATCCTCTTATTTCAGCTACTTTCTATATTTGTAATAGAAAGTCAGAGTAATGTTACAGTACAAACAGCAGGCAGAAACAAAATTGTTTTTTCTGCAACTTCTCGTTTGCTGGTCAGTTTTAGCAGATTTGACTGCCTAGTATGATACCCGGCTATAACAATTAATCAGGGTATGCCTAAGATTTGGAAAGGTTATTTCGCTCTATAGTAGCAGTCAACTAATTTGTCTTTTTCTGAATACTGAAGTGTAATCACTGCACTCCATGCACTGCAAATATTTCTTTGTCCATTATACTTGCATTATGCTTGCTACACATTTTAAAGTGTTACTTGTTGTCACTTTTTCTTCTTGGATGGCAGTCTGTGTGGGTGTATGAGTGTGTACTTTTTTTAGTGAAGCAGGAAGCATCTTTGTTTTTTTTTCTGTTTAGTATTTTTAGCAAAGGCTTAATTTACTTAGATTTTGAACACACATCATTGTATAGTTTAGTTTCTTTTTTTTTCCTCTTGCATCTGAATTACCATGGCAGTCAGTAGATAGTATAATAACACTATTTTCATATATTTATATTTACTTTCCTGTATTGTGGGACCAGTAGTAAAGTAATAGAAAATTCATGTAATGTATTTTTTTTGCAGCACTAAGATTAGTACGACTTCTACATAGTTTATCTATACCGCGCTAATAATTTCTCACTGATATTACTACTGAACTTATTGTAGTGAACTGAACTACAACAACACAATCAAAATAGTTATGAACTTCCTTAGTATTTGAATTTAAAGACAAAAAGTCACTTATTCGTGACTCCATGTTTTTTTATCTTTCAAAATGGGTTATGTTATGTAGAAGGTCAAACAAGTACACTAACATGAACGTCACCATCTGTAGTGAAATCTGCAAAACAGAGTACTGCTTACTTTTTAGGGCGGCCACAGTGGTGCAGCGGTTAGCGTTGCCACCTCACAGCAAGAGGTTCTCTGGTTCAATCCTTGGCTGGGGTGCCTTCTGTGCAGAGTCTGCATGTCCTCCCTGTGGCTGCGTGGGTTTTCTCTGGGTGCTCTGGTTTCCTCCCACATCCCAAAGACATGCTGTAGGTGGATTGGATACTCTAAATTGGCCCTAGGTGTGAGTGCATGCGTGTGTGTGCCTTCTGTGGAAGGTTGGGCACTGGGCTGGCAACTCGACACTGTAAAAATTCCACTGCCAATCATGAGCGGACAGGTGATCCGCTGTGGCGACCCCTAACCGGGAAAAGCCGAAAGAAGAAGAAGAGTACTGCTTACTTTCTCTTGACATTTACTTAGCAACTCAAAATAAGACACCTCTGCCTCAGCTGTATAACTTAAACATCAGACTATATTAGACAAACAGCA
The DNA here is from genome assembly GCF_019279795.1 of Protopterus annectens. NCBI lineage: Eukaryota > Metazoa > Chordata > Ceratodontiformes > Protopteridae > Protopterus > Protopterus annectens. Next base: position 998,170,591 of record NC_056734.1, on the reverse strand, counting down.
AGCTAAAAACTCTGTTTTCCACTTCTGGTCCTGTTGCAAAAGTAGTGGTGTATACTGGGGTTAGAGAAAGCACATCTAACAAAATGTGTAAAGTAACCATACATGTATACAGGCGTAATTGTATGTGTATCTAGAAAAAAATGAAGTGGTTAGTAAAAAAATCTGATCTGATGTTGTTAATCTTCATTCATTCATTACTGATGGGTATCAGTTCTGTCCTTGGAACAGAGTTGGCCATTATAACAAGCTTATGGTAGCCAAAAAAACTCTCAAGCTAAGCTTACCCATAGTGCCCCTGTTTCTATCACCTCAGATCTCCTTTGCGGCATATAGTATCAAGATGTGTCAGGCCAGCTGTCAAGCTAAGTCATTTAAATGTATACTTCTTTAAAAAAAATTTTCTCATTTACCTGTGATTTCTTTATTAGTTGTTTAGAGTTTGCTTACCTTTGAAGTACTTTCTTCTTTTTCTTTACCAAGTGTTGTAGTATTCACAGCAGGAGAGCCAGATTCTGCACCCTCAGCTTCAAATCCTGACCCTGGCAGCCAGGCTAATTTCCTAATCTCTCCATTACCATCCCACAGCAAATCAGTATTGGATGTCATTTTGGAGGCAAGGAGGCCTAGTACCAGAAAATCTTATGCTGAAAAATTGAAAAGATTCTGTGCCTGGAAATAAACTCAAGGGATGGGCATAGCAGCACTCAATTTACCTCAGATCCTTCAATACTTATCTGAGATGCTTCACAAGGGCCTTTCTTTTTCCTCCATCAAAATTCATGCCTCAGCCATTTCAGATCATTACAACACAGAACCACCCTTCTTCTCTCATCTACTGCTCAAGCAGTTCCTCAGAGGGGCCAAAAACTTAAGACCACCCAGGAGAGCCCCAACTGCAGCCTGGGACCTTAACTTTGTATTGGAAAAACTCACTCTTCCTCCTTTTGAGCCAACTGCAAGTGCAGAGTTAAAATTTCTTTCTTGGAAAACAGCCTTCCTTTTAGCAATTACTTCAGCAAGAAGGGTATCTGAACTACAGGTCCTTATGGCAGTGGAGCCTTTCATCATATTTCATGTGGACAGGGTGTCTCTCAGGACCAATCCCTCCTTCATGCCCAAGGTGATATCCATTGTGGCTCTTAATCAGTCCATTCATTTGCCAACCTTCTTTTCTAATCCACAGAACAAAGAGGAAAGGATACTGCACTCCTTAGATGTGCACAGACAACTTAGATATTACTTAGACAGGACTAAACCTCTAAGGAAATCTGAACAACTGCTGGTGGCATTTGCTGCAGGGGCAGAGGGGAAGGTTATTTCAAAGCAAACCATTTCTAAATGGATAGCCCATTGCATTCATTTCTGCTATAAGCACCATGGAAAACCTATCCCACAGGGGATTAGACTCCATTCAACCAGGGCTGCATCTACTTCTACAGCCTTTCTCAGAGGTGTACCTACCAGGGACATCCTAGAAGCTGCTACATGGAGTTCTGTACATCCTTTCACCAAGCATACCATTTACCAAATTTCTCTAAATTCAGAGCTGGCTTTGCCACTGCAGTCTTGCAGGGCCATATAGCTGGTCCTAATGCTATCTAAATGCCTCCTCTCATCCTTAGCTGTGGGAATCTACCCAAATGTAATGACTGCAACAGTGAAATATGAAGAACATAGTACAGTTGTGTACACTTACCATAAATGTAGATGTTCGAGTGTATTCACTGTTGCAGTCCTGGTTACCCTTCTTCCATCCCCCTGCCTTCTTTTGGCTATACATTTACTCTCCTTTACTATGCTTAAAAGCTTTTTGGTGTATTTGTTTTTTTGTTGGAGGTGTAACCTTGTATATATATATAGATATATATATATATATATATATATATATATATATATATATATATATATATATAGATATTTAATTGCTCCCATTAGAGGAGCACCTGACATCTGGGGCAAGAAAAACTGATGTAATGGCGTCGGCTGCATGCTTTATACCCCTGACTACCTGACGTCACGGAAGATGAGACAGCAACCGACGCAGGACCCAAGACTTTAATAATCAGTCCGACTGAGGGCTACTGCAAGCAGATAACCCAAATGTAATGACTGCAACAGTGAATACACTCAAACATCTACATTTATGGTAAGTGTGCACAACTGTACTTTTCACCTTACGCCTGCATCATCCTTCCTATCCCATCTCAACTTCCCTCCCAGATGTGAAAAACAGCTTGCATACTCTCAAATAACTGATTTTACCTTTAGGAAAAAAAGGCTGTGGCTACCATTAAAGAAATAGATTTTGCATTTTGAAATATATTGACGTTTGTTATTACCAGGAATGTATCTGTTTGTATTCCCTTCACTGTAAAATACGTCATTTATTTTCACTGAGCTTCTCGTTTAATTACTAATTTCCGTGTTATTCATACAGATATCTCACAGGTCACAGTTCAGTCATTTCCTGATTAATTGTCTTCCCTGTAGACATTGCATCAGCCAAAGCAGAGCTCTACTGGTAGAGAAAAAAGACCAGCTTATGTTTTTGCAACTACATAACATAGTTCATTACAAGTATGTATTTATTTATCTATCAGCATTTGTTTACTGGGAAAATTTGGCTGAACAAGTGCCCCTTTTCAGCAGAGGCTGTGGGAGAAAAGCTCTGTCATACAGACATCACGGACGTAATTTGCATTATTTCATCATTTACATCAGTTTCATTCATGAGCAACAGTTCCATTATTCAGACATTCTTGACATCAGTTACATAATTTACAAACTGTTTTGATTAAAAAAAATCAGTTCCATGGGCTGTATATAAATATTATTTTTAAATACAGACAGTTATATGCAGTGCAATATCATAGGTTCATAGGTTCATAGGTTCATACTAGGCTATCTGCCCTAGGGCATTTATAAGCCTAGCCAGAGTATGTTTGGCTTTCGCCACCCATTTTAAATTAATTTTGCAATGCCCTTTTTCGAGGTTAGTATACTTTGCCTCTGTCTAACAGTGACACAGAAGTGATACCCGGGGTAAACCTATGATCTCCCATCCACTCATCAAGATTCCTCTTGAAGAGAGTCAATGAGGGACTCTGCCTAACCTGGACTGGGATTTTATTCCATAGTGAAGGGAGCCTCTGGGTTATGAATCTGTCCCTCCAGCATGTCCTATTTATTTTAGTGCTGAGGTTCAAGTCTCTCGAGCGTGTAGCTCGATGGGATTTGGATTTTTTGAGGTGCAGCATGTCCCTTAATTCGGGTTGGACATGGCCTTATACGTCAGGCACAGGTCACCTCTGAGCAGTCGGTATGCCACTGAGTAGAGCTGGAGTTTCTTTAACCGGGCAGCATATGGCATCTGTTTGAGCCCTTTGATCCTCTTGGTGAGGTACTTTTGGGGTCTTTCCAGTTGCTGCAGGTGTTTGGTAAGGTACATCCCAAAAGGGGCATTGTACTCAATTATGGGCCTGATGAGGGATGAGTAAAGAGGCACGATGACCTCCCCTAATCTAGACGTGAATCCCTTCATGATTAGGTGGGCTGTATAAAATGTTTTTCTAACCACTTTGGCCACGTGGTTGTCAAATGAGAGATTGCTATCAACTTGGGTCCCCAGGTCCCTAATGACTTCTTCTGTACTTAATGGATTACCACCTATGTGGTAATTTGTGGGCACTTTGTTTTTGCCAAAGGGGATGACTATACACTTTTTGGCATTTAGCTTGAGGCCATGGCTCTGGCACCAGTTGTCTGTTTCTATGAGGCCCTTTTGGAGGATGCTTGTGTCGGCTGGAGAGTCGATTATGGCACCCAGTTTGCAGTCATCTGCGAACTTGGTCAGCCACAGTCCTTCCGTGTTGGCCTGTACCTCCGAGAAATATATACCAAACAAGAGAGGTCCCAGGACTGAGCATTGTGGGATGCCACTTGTAACTGGTTTGGAGTCTGACATGGCTCCAGCAATTCTAACCATGTGGGTTCTGTCCTTGAGCCAGTTTGCAACCCATCTAGTGACATAGGGGTTTATATTTAAGCTGGTGAGCTTATCTATAATGCCCGAGTGGGGTATTGTATCGAAGGCTTTTGAGAGGTCCAGATAGGCTGTGTGGACCACCTTCCCTTCGTCAATGGCCTTGGTGACTGTTTCAAAGAAGTCAACCAGGTTTAAGAGGCAGGATCTGCCCTTAACAAAGCCAAACTGGGTAGGATCCAGTGTCTGTAGGTCCCCAGTATCTTTATTTATGAGGTCCATAATGATCCTTTCCATAGCTTTGCAGACCAAGCTAGTCAGGCTTATGGGGCGATAGTTTCCAGGGTCCGTTGAGGCACCACCTTTGTGGAGAGGGACCACTGTTGCTGTACACCACTCTTTGGGTACATATCCTGTAGTAAGGCTGAGATTGAACAGTAGTTTTATGTTTGGTTTAGCTCTTCTTGGAGTTCATGTAGGACGCAGCCTGGGACACCGTCTGGTCCCATTGATGCTGTGTTTTTTGCTTTGGAGAGGGTGGCTCCCACCTGAGCATCTGAGATGTCGGGGGGGCAGCACTCTGCTGGGATAGATATTTGCCCTTTTGGTGGGGGGGGGAGAAGTTTGCGCTGAACCTGTCAGCTAGGATGTTGGCAATGTCTGTGGGATCAGTGTATTTTTTGTCATTTTGGACTAATTCTGAGCATATCTGTGAATTCCCACCCAGGTTCCTAACATAACTAAAGAAAGCCTTGTGATTATCTTTAGTGTCCTGTGCAATTTTTCTCTCGAAGCTGGCCTTTGACGATTTTATGAGTGCCCTTAGTTTTTGCTAATACTGATCAGAGATGCCTTCCCTTTTGGGATTTTGCTCTATCATGTAGTAGCTTCCTCCTTCTATTGTATAGTTTGTTTATGGCTGGGGTCCACCAGACAGGTCGTCTGCCTTTGGAGGATTGGGTCTTGGTTTTATTTGGGATTGCATGATCCATGCATTCCTGAAGGTGTTCATAGAATGCATTTATAAAGGATTCTGCGGTCTGGGCCGTATTTTCCACAGGCCCGGGGGCTTTGAAGGATTCCACCTCAGTTTTGAGGAGTGTGAAATTTGCTTTAGAGAAGTTTTTCACTGTGGTTTTCTGGCAGGGGGTGGGGTCGGATGTGAATATCCAGTGAGATCAGTTTATGGTCTGATCTTACCAGTGAGGGATACACTTCTGGTCTGGAGCATAGAGTCCCCATGTTGGTGATGATCAGGTCCAGTATGTTTTCCCCTCTTGTGGGAGTGGTAACAAGTTGTTCCATAGCATTTGAGTTTATGAATTCTAGGAACCTTTGGGCAAGGGTGTTGGAGCTAGAGTAATGCTCCCAATCTATGTTTGGGTAGTTGAAGTCACCCAATATAATGGTGTTCGAGAGACCTTCATATTTTCCAGTGTTCTTAGGAAGGCCGAGTGGGGTTCCTGGGTTTGGGAGGGTGGTCTGTAGCAGGCTATAAACTGGAAGGCAGTTTTACCCACTGTTAGTTGCACATGGATAGTCTCTGATGCTTCGTGCTTTGCCACCAACCTGGAGGTGTAGGTATCTTTGATGAATATTGATACTCCCCCCTCCTTTTGTGGTTCGGTCCAAGTTTTGGGGCCGAAAAGCATGGTATGAGGTATAACCTGGTAGTGCTGGGGTGCTCTCGGGAGTCCTGAACCAGGTTTCTGTTACTGCACAGATATCGATGTTCTCCATGCTAAGGAGAGTTTCGAGTGCGTGCATCTTGAGGTTTAGACTTCTAGCGTTGAGTAGCATTACTCTTAGTTTCTTATCCCTTGTGATACCTATGGAGGTGGGTTTGTCTTTTGAGCCTTGCCTAAAAGGCACTATGGGGTAGCAAGAGCCTTTGCCAATATCCGAAAGCCCAGGGGTGACAGGTGCAAGCCGTCCCTAGCAAAGCATCGTGGCTTGTCGTGCATATCATCCCATGCTGACAGGCATTGGATCCCCTTTGAATGACACCAATACTTAAGCCAATTGTTGAAATTGATCATCTTGTCTTCATATTGTGGCATCATTCTTGGTGAGGGTAAGATGCTACGCAAGGTCAGGGTCATACCAGCCTGGGCTACATGCTCAGAGAGCTCCTCTATGTCTCTTTTCATGTAGTCCAGGGAGGTACGTCTCAGGTCATTCACACCAGCATGGACAATGACTGAGTCATATTTGTACTTGCCTTGGAGTGGCCTGAGTGCTTGTGTTATGTGGCGGATCCTAGCGCCAGACAGGATGCTCACCGTGACCTTCTCCTTGTTCAGCCTGGTGAGCGGGACGTCAGTGTGCCTGACAATAAAGTCACCTATTACAAGTGTATCAGGTGTGTTGTTTAGCCTTAAGGGCTGTGACTGTTTGGCACACTGGCTTTGTGAGATATGTGTTGCATGTGTTTTGTTTTGGGGTACCGGTTGCTTGGGTGTCTGCTTTGGAGGTCTCTGCTGCTTAGGCAGATCTTTATTTAGAGCCTCCGAGTATGTTTTTGTGTGATTATGTGTATGGTTTGCTGTCGTGGTAGGTCGATGTGAGACTGGAATTGTAGTGAGTGTGGTTTCCTTCTCCTCCTGACTGGTTATGCCAGTACTGAGTTGAGAGAGCTTAGCCTCCAGTTTGGCTGTATGGTTGCATCTCTCACATGTGTTGGAATTTGTTGGGAGGAGGAGAGGGTTGTCTGTGTACATGAGGCAGTTGTAACATTGCCTCAAGATTCCCATATTCACCAGCTGGACCGGAGAGGAGATTGACAACTGACCTTTGGACATGCTAGAATAATATTGGGAATTCCTTTATAATTGAAAACAAGGGCCAATGGGGAGCGAGGGTGTAGTGCTTTTAATTTTTAGTGCTGACTTATAATTGCTTTAGTGAGCAAGTGCCAGGTAACAAGTGCAATGTGTTACAGGTAACTTAAATGCAAAAACGACAAACAGTAACTTTCTTTCAAGCGAAGCAAGGAAATAAGTACAGTAAGCAATGCAGATATCACTAGGGATCCACAGACGCGCTGAGAAGCCGTGTTTTAGGTGGAATTAGCGTTCCAGGGAAATAACAAGCATACACACAAAGCTAGATTCAGCAGGCCTGGATCTAGTCTATGCTACAGCAAACAAGGTGTACCAATTTCAGTAAGATACAGTTCAAATATTCAGGCACTATAAACCTTTAACCAGAAATTCCCAGCTCAGAAGGGCAGAGTCCAGCCTCTCCTCCCACAAGAGTGCAGACCACAAACCTTCTTAATGTAAAATAACTGGCCTGAAGCCCAAGTGCTTAAACCAGAGCTAATACACTTTAAGAATAACAGATACTGAGCTCTCAATCAGCAGTTCCCAACTTAGAAGGATGAAAGCTACCTGTCCTGCCACCACAGTGCATGCCACAAACCTTCCTAATGTAGAACAACTGGTCTGAAGCCCAAGTGCTTAATCCAAAAGACTTAGAGTGATAGCTACACTTTAACCAAGTTACTACCAAGCAGTAATAAATACAACTGAATACTTTAAATAATGCCTGGATTAGTGCTCAAGTTATACAAACAAAGCTAGATTCAGCAGGCCTGGATCTAGTCTATGCTACAGCAAACAAGGTGTACCAATTTCAGTAAGAAGAAATTCAGATATGCATGCACTATAAGCCTTCAACCAGAAATTCCCAGCTCAGAAGGGCAGAGTCCAGCCTCTCCTCCCACAAGAGTGCAGACCACGAAACCCTCTTAATGTAAAATAAGTGGCCTGAAAGCCCAAGTGCTTAAACCAGAATATACTTTTAGAATAACAGACACTGAGCCCTCAATCAGCATTTCCCAACTTAGAGGGATGTAAGCTACCTGTTCTGCCACTACAGTGCAGACCACAAACCCTCTCAATGTAAAACAACTGGTCTGAAGCCCAAGTGTTTAAACTAAAAGGCTTAGAATGAGTTACACCAAGCAGTAATAAATACAATTGAGAACGTTTAAGATGACGCAAAAGCAAAATAAAGTAGGAAGAAACACAAGTACAGTAAAAGCAGAAGATTTTTTTTTTTTTTTTTTTTTTTTTTTAGAAAAGTAGCAAAAGCAGTAGTAAATACAATTCTCATGCAGTACAAGCTGGCACACTTGAATATGTAGCATTATTAGTCCACAGACAGTTTGAAAAAATGTAATTAAATTAAAAAGGACTAAAAGCAAGTGCAGAAAGGGTTTATTAGGTAGAATGCGGTAAAGAGATGTCCTGGGGGAGTGTCTTAGATCAAATCTACAGTGGGGCTGGCACTGCAAAAGCCACCAACTTTAAACTACAACCAAGAATAGGGAGGGGGGGGTGGGGGACCAGTTTCAACACAGATGTAAGGAATGTGCTAATTATAAAAAAATATATATACTGTTTTCTATAGATTTGCAGAGCAGTAAGACACAGATATCAAGCAGACAATTTAGCTCTATAATACAGAATAACACAGAAAATATACTCAGCTCTATAACTTGAAGATAGTTCTGTAAGGCTGTCTCTCCAGTTTGAATACAATAAGTATGTATAGATTATCATAAGAATATTTGTTACTATCGAAAACTTGTTTAAAATCTAGGATATAGGAAAATAGCATAAAGAGCTGGAGCAGCCCATGACTTCCAAGATGGCTGCACAGTGATAAACAGCTTAACTTCAGCTCTTCCAGTATGAAAAAAGAAACTGAGAGATAAGGGCTAGCAATTCTGCCAGTGTTAGTAAAATTCAATTTCTGGCTAGACAAGCTCATGACAGCTTGTCTAAATCTCGAGAGTTCTACACATTGTTTGCTGAGAGACATTTAAAATTAAAGGTACAAAGGCAAGCAGTTTAGTGAAAAATAAAGTTTGAAATTATTAGAAGTGAATAAGACATAGCAACTTTTGTGGTACCTAAATACTTCAATACATTTACTATAACAGTGTAGAATTTTAAAGTTTTATTTAAAGTTAGTCAGTGTATTTTTTTCTTAAGGCTAAAAGTTAATATTTTCCAAAGGTATACAAGCTGGAAGGGGAGTAAAGCTAAAACAAGAACAGACAACAATTAATGTAAGTAGAAGCACTGGCTGTAACATGTGTCTTAGTATGGAAAACCTTAATTTTAGGTTGGGTAATGCCTGTAGATACTGTTGTCGATTTCATAGGTTCATAGGTTGGTACTAGGCTGTCAGCCCTAGAGCCTATACAAGCCTAGCCATAACAATTCCCTGGCTATTTTTTCCCACACTATTTACTTCCCTGGACCCCTGTCTAGCAGGGCGACTGACATGATCCCCGGGGTGAATTTCCTTTCTCCCATCCAATCATCAAGGTTCCTTTTGAAGAGGGCCAATGAGGCACTCTGCTTGACATGTATGGGCAGTCTATTCCAGAGTCTGGGGAGTCTGTGGGTTAGGAACCCATCCCTCCAGCATGTTTTGTTTATTGTGATGACAAGGTTTAGATCCCTGGAGCGTGTGGCTCTGAGGTATTGGGATTTCTTTAAGTGTAGCATGTCCAACAGCTCTGGGTTTGACATAACCTTGTATGTTAAGCAGAGATCGCCTCGGAGTAGACGATATGCGACAGAGTATAGCTGGAGTTTTTTAAGGCGATCAGCATAGGGCATCTGCTTTAGGCCTGTGATTCTTTTAGTGAGGTATTTCTGTGGCCTTTCCAGTTGTTGCGGATGTCTTGAGAGGTACATACCAAATGGGTGTTGTATTCTATAATGCGTCTAATGAGGGATGAGTACAGTGGAACAATGACCTCCTTTTTTCTGGATGAAAAGCCCTTTTTGGGATAATTGTTCCTATCATTATGTTTGGTTAAACTTCATTATTTCAAGACATACATAGTTTTGTGTGATTGTTTTAAGTTAATAGTTTATAAGGGTGTTATGAGTGTTTTTTTGAGGTTTTCATTAAAACAAAAAGTGACATAGGTTCAAATGAAGATGGCACGAAATAACTGTTTAAAGGATCAACCTGCCAAACATTAATGGGTGCTTGTAACAGAAAAGCTGGAAATAGACATTTTAAAAAAGCTGTCATATATAATAGGTGGGATCATAACTTATCGTAATGGCTACACTATCTATAGGGACACAGAGGTATAGACAAAAAGGTAAGAGTATTGAATTATATTAAGAAATTGCAGAGTGCAAATAATGCTACAGGAGACACATTTGGAAGAAGTGAGAATGTGAATTTATAGATATAGACTATTTGGGACAAAGGAAGGGGGAGTATTTATACTAATTGCTTGAGGAGTTCAAATAGTGGTAGAATAGGAAAAAATATAATAATGGTAGATTTATGGTAGTAAGGGCCTGTTGGCAAGGGAGGAGGATTATACTGGCTTGTATTTATATTACATGTAAAACTGCTATTACGGAGCTTAAGGAAATCTTGGGAGAAATAATTGCATTTAAACAGGGAATATTACTTGTAGGTAGAGGCTGGAACTTGATTAGCAACAGTGGCAATGTATTTGGAGGACCTAGAAGGGAAAATATAACAAAATAGGTTAGACTTTTGAATTAGACATGGAAAATGTGAATTCAGTAGCAGGATCTTAAACAGAATTTACATATTCCCCAAGGTACAATAACTGGGCTAGATTAGACAGAAATTATATTTCACAGGAACATGTGTGTTTAATTTAAAGCTTTGACACACACCCAGTAAATATTTTGGATCATGAGCCAATAATAAGTAATAAAAATGCAGGGTAATGAAGTATAAATGAGAGATTGGTGCTTTCCACCTACCTGTTAAAAAGAGAGGAGCTTAAAGAATGAGTAGTAGAAATTATTCAGGATGTATTAGGGAAGATAAAAATTTCTTCCGAAGTTATAGCTAGTGGTTAGGATAAAATGAAAGTGGAGTTTAAAGCAGGATAGAAAGAAAAAGAGATTTTTTTGACAGAAAAACACAGTAAAAAGCACTTTCCAACATCTCCCTGTTGAAGTATTGGCACTCAAAATGCAAAATGCTAACAAACCGAAAAAAAAAAAACTGAAAACATAGGAGAAGAGCAATTTTTGAAAATTGTTGTTCTCCTTTAAAGTCTCCTCTCACCACCCCATGTCAGGGGGAAGCCCCCCACACCCTCAAACTTATAAATACTAATTCTGAGATCATCCTACCTCAGAGAAAAGGGACTATTCTGAGAAATAGCATCTCCGACTTAGTATATGCAAGTTTGTTCTTTTGGCCATTCAGTCTCCATATTTTGGAACTCACTCTAGCGGGTCCCAAAATTTCAAATGATTACCCTTTCAAATACTATACTAGATCCACCAAGGTAAAATAAACACAATTTCTCCACAGAAAATGTTTTCAGTTAGTTAACACTACTTTTAAACTGACAGAAAAAAATATGCAACAGTCTTGAGACAGTCCATTAAAACACAATACTCCTAGCTTTAAAATAACTTTCCTGAAGAGGAAACTAATAAAACATCAATACATTTAATAAAATGACATTTTTTTCCCCAAAGGGAACTTATCTGCCCAGCAAAGGAAAGCACAAGCAAACCATTGATCCTCAAAAGTCTCAGAGGAGCATACTCTTCAGTGATAGGAAAGCTGTGAATGGCTTTGCACCCAAACTTGTCTTTTAGCTAACTCGTCTCAAGCTGCTTGACAGTTTGGGCATGTGAAGGATACCCTGAAGCTCTGGAAGCTGGCTGGCTATTATATCCTTTGCAAGGTATAACCCATTTAGCTAAGGCTACTGTAGCAGTGATCATTCGAACATCTACTGTTATGGTAAGTTCAACTTGCACAACTGTATTTTGTTGGTGGGTCTAGATGCAGAGATAGCATTCAGCAGAGGTAGCTGGTATTTTATGAATAGAACAATGGAAGCATTTACATTCCCTGATGCAATAATAAGGTTAATTAGGAGGATATATGAGAGATCTGCGGCAAAAATTAAAGTGGGAGTATTCCTCTCTGATAAGTTACCCTTGAACAGAGAAATCAGGCAGGGTATCCTCTTACCCCTTTGTTATTTGCATTATGTTTAGAGCCACTAACAAAGAAAATAAGGGACTCAGAGTCAAGGATATAATTGGTATAGTAAGCAAGAAAAGTTGGCTTTATTTGCAAATGATGCTGTTTTATACCTGATACAACCAGAAAAGGGCATCTCATTGTTGTGAAACATTTTGAGACAGTTTCAGGTCTTTTCGGGATATAAAATTACTGAAGATAAAACAAAGGCTAGAACTGTAAATGATGTATCCAGGCATGAATTGGTTCAGCAATACCCATATTTATGCTGTTTTATACCTGATACAACTGGAAAAGGACATCTCAGTGTTGTGGAACATTTTGAGACAATTTGAGGTCTTTTCAGGATATAAAATTACTGAAGATAAAACAAAGGCTAGAACTGTAAACAATGTACCCAGACATGAATTGGATCAGCAATACCCATATTTATGGGGACATGATAACATGAAGCACATAGGAGTGTGGATTAAAATGATAAGGATATGTGGAAGGAGATTAAACAAAAGATAATACAAAAACTGAGAGCCTGGAAGCTCTTGTTTATGGATATGAATTGCAAGATATAAATGGAGAAAAATGTTTTAAGTCTCTTTAGTTTTATACAGGTCAGGTATATTTTTATCAACCAGAGAGGTTGTGGACTTCAGTTAATATAGCTGAATGATTTTATCTGGGAGGGGAAGAGGGCAAGGGTCAAGTGAGATAAATTGATCCTTTCAATAGAACAAGGTGGGTTTAGGATTACTTGATTTGGGGGATATTTTAGAATGACACTGTTAAGGCTCTTATACATAACAAAAGCAGAAAACTGTAATTCAAAGCAGAAAAAGATGATGCTGAAGCAGGGGGAAATTCAAGACATAAGGAGAAAGTAGGATTTTAGATGTAGATCCTTCATGAAATTAACAGCCATACAGCATATTATATTCATAAAATAGCAGAAAGTACTATATGATCTAAGTCAACTTGAGACTGGAGAAAGGAGATTTTGCTGATAGGGATGACTGCAATTAGAGGTACAGAGAATAGGCAAGAGGGGACTGACTGGTATTTACTAGAAAAATGGCAAAGGAACCAAGGTATTGGGAGCAAATAACTAGACAGGGAAAGGCAATAGAATGGGAAGAGACCATGAAGACATTTGGACTACAGGACAGTACTACCATCCCTATAAGTGATTGATTTTAGAGTATAGGCAAAGAGGAATCCTAAGTGTAGTACCTACTCTGATAGATTTTTTAGTTGAATCTAGAATAGAAGTTGCTGTTAAAAAGGGATAATTAGTAGGGCTTATAAAATATTGCATGATAACTATAAGAATCAATCAGAGAAAGTTAGGCAACATTGGGAAGAGATGGAGATTGGATAAACAATTTCAAGGAAACAATGGGAGTACATAGGCATGGCTCATAAATATGCAACAAAGTCCAGATGATTTAGGATTTTTGCTTTGAATTGTTTGCATAGGTATTTTTATACTCTATGCAAACTCCAAATACTTTTTTTCTCTGGTAGATGGCAAATGCTGGAGGTGTGATGGGGAAGAAAGTCTTAACTGGAAAGATATAATGTGAAGTTGTTCTATCTTGCCTTCATTCTCACTGATGGGTTCAGAGCCGATTCTTGGCTCTGACTTGGCCGGATGCTAAGGCTCGAGGTCTTCAAACAGCTGGTGGCCTACTCTCTATCCCATGATGCAATAGTGCTTCCCCCAGATCTCATTTTTCACTGCAACAGATTGGGACTTCTTCGACAGCTCTGGCCAGTATTGTTTAAATATCTTTGTATTTTCTCTTTACATTTTCTTGGTGTTGATATATATACATTATAACTTAGGATTTTCATATACTTTTTCAGTGTTTGAGGGTTATACTTAATACTAGTGTGCCTTTCTCTGCTTTTGCGGCTGTTTTTTTTTTCTAGGCCTATTTATAATATTCATATCAGAGATTAGTTAGTTAAACCAACTTTCTCCCTATCCTTTCTGCTTTAAAGTAGTAAGCCCTTTTTTTTATTAGGGCAGTAGTAGTTTGTTTTATACTGTTAGATTAAAATTGTAAATTTAATTCAGCCCTGTGGTTTTGTTAGGGTTGTATTATTATTATACCTTTGAATAGTATTGTGTGCTTCATGTTAAGTTGTCATTCTCGCCTTCATTCTTGCTGGATGGGTTCGGAGCCGATCCTCAGCTCCGACTAGGCCTATACTATAGCTCGAGAGCTATTTTTACCGGCTCGAGGCAGCCCTATGTCCCACAATACCATGTGCTAACTCCCCAGATCTCGTTTGCCGCTTCGCTGCGAGGTTGCCTTTTTTACCGGCTCAGGTCAGTAAAGGAATTTTCAACAAAGTTTCTATTTTTTGAGGTAGTTTATTAGGTTTTTTTCCCTACTTTTGTTCCCTATCGATATTATACTTAATAGTGTTTGTTTCATAAGCCCTACCCACCCCTGTAGTTAACTTTTATAATCAGGCCTACAGGCTTTAGTTTTTCTGTTTACTCACCCCTGTGTGTGTGTGTGTGTTGTTGTTTTAGTCAGCCCCCTCATCTCCCCCTTGTGTGTAAGTGAGTGAGTGTGTGTGCTGATTGAGTGACTGTCTTTAGGGCAATGTCCAAAGACGTTAAGGTCTCGGGATTCAAGAATTGTGACTCGTGCTGTCAGAAAATGTCTCTGACAGATGGTCACACTTCTTGTGTCTATTGCTTGGGGCCTTTACACCTGCAGGACTCTTGTTCCGTTTGTCATGGATTTAGTTCAAGAGTCCTGCAGGAAAGGTGTAACAAGCTCATTCTAAGGGGCTTGTTAAAGCCTGATGACTCCCCGTCCAAGTCTGGCTTGGGGAAGTCATCAAAAACTGCCAAACCCTCGGCTCCAGCTTCTGAGCCGAGGGCTGGTGTTGTCGAGACGGCTCCGAGGCGAGCAAAGTGGGTTCCACTTCGAAACCATCATCGGAGCCGACCCCAGCACGCAAGCACTCTAGGTCCCCTTCTTTAGAGTCTGTCAGATTGGCTCCGCGGTCCCCCCTCCTATCTGAGCGGAGTCATAGGACTCATTCATAGAGGTCTTCCAGGCTCTCCGACCACGACATCGAGAGGGTGGTCAGTAGACTCATAAAATCTCAGGCGCTGGCCCAAATGCTTCTGAGCCCATCTCACCAGACTGTGGCTCCTTCGATACAGTTATCCATTCCTCCTCCGACTCATCTCTCGAGTTTGGAGCCAGAGTTCGTCGGAACTGTGACCTTGCCCACGTCGGAGCCGATACCCCCTCCTTCGGCTCCGGTGTTGTCGGCTCTGACTTCTTTATTGGTTCCGTCCATGGAGAGGTCCGGGCGCCGGGACTCCATTGTCGGCTCCGAGGGGGCGAGTGGCATCGGACCCTTGTTCGACCCCGCTCTCCCTCTTGGAGCTTCGGCTCTGGTTAGTTCGGCACCGACATCATTCTCGGAGCCTTCTCTATCGGTTCCGGCCTCTTCGGAGCCGGGGCTACCTTTGGTGTCTGATAGGGGAGCCTTCGAGGTGATGAGGAGTGTGCTGGATCCAGTGTCCACTCCAAGGTTAAGTTCTGCGACTCCTCCCTCTGTAGTGCCTGTTACGGTCTCTGGCCACCCTCCTATACCCGATAGCAGAGATCCAAAGCGTAAGGTACCCACTTTGGGTGTCTCCTCCTCTTCCGAGGGTTACCCTGAAGTTTCAGGGGAACCCCCTAGGAAAAGAAAGTTCAAGAGGAAGCACATAGACTCCTCCGAGTCTGTCACGTCAGACACCGACTTGGATGAGTCGGAGGGTTCCCCCAGATCCCCCTCTGAGGATGTCTCCTTTTCAGACATCCTGGAGATCCTAAGACAGAGGGGAAATTGGTCCACTCTCAAACCTTCCAAGGACGAGTCGGTTTACCTTGACGCCTTTGGATCTCGCCTTTCCACCTCCTGGGTGTCTCCCCCTTTTGACCCACTAATGGAGGTAGTGGCTAGAAAGGTGTGGGCAGCTCCTGATTCAATGGAACCTACCCCTAGGAGGCCTTCTAAGTTTATTTTTGCACCAGATGACAAATCCTTTCTCACCAAAGGTGTTTCAGTTGATGCTATGGTGGTAGAAGCAGCCACTAAGAAGGAATTAGCTGATCCTTCTGTACCTGTTCATCCTCCTAACAAAGAGTCCAGGACCATGGACAGGTACTGCAAGTGGACCTTTGCTTCAGTGACATTTTCTATGCGATCGCTGAACTATTTATGTCATTTCACCCGCCTTCAGAGAGACTTGCTCACAGAGCTGGGTGAAACGGTACAGGATCCTTCTTCTGTGGGGTTTAAGGACAAAATAAACTCTCAGCTGGCTACCCTGAACTCCATTGTTAACTCCTCCATGCGGCTAATCTCTTATGCAGCCGATGGAGTGAGTAGGGCCGCTGGCACAGGCGTTGCGTTGAGACGTCACGCTTGGATGCGACTCTGTAACTTTGCCGACCCCTTCAAGGCGTCCTTCACCAACACCCCCTTTGACGGTTTGGAATTGTTCGGGCCTCAGGTGAAGAATACCCTCACCAGATGCGAGCAAGATGGTAAGACTCTCTCTGCCGTGGGAGTCCATTTTTCCACGCCTTCTAGACCTTATCCTGAAGGACAGAGGGGTGGAAAGATGTGGTTCCGCAAACCACAGGGAGTCATGCCTGCCGCACGTGGTGAATTTCCCCCTAGAGGCAGAGGGGGGAATAATAACAGACGCCCCAGGGGCAGAGGGGGTCCACAGAACCAGGGTTCCAGGGAATCTTTCCCTGACCAACCCTTTCAGCACCCCTGAGAAGCTGCCCGACTGTCCGCCTTTGGAGGCAGTTGGGGGAAGATTATCTCTGTACCCGGAAGCCTGGCAATCCATCTCCCAAGACACATGGGTACAGAAGATCATATGCGAGGGTTACAAAATTCCTTTCACTTTCCCTCCAGTACAACCGCCAAAACCCCTACCAGACGTACCACCCGCACAAAGGGGTCAGGCTCAGCTAGAAATAAAAAAGCTGTTAAACAAAAGAGTCATCCAGGCAGTCCCAGCAGATCAGCTAGGATCCGGAATCTACTCCAGATTCTTTTTGGTACCAAAAAAGACAGGAGATTGGAGACCCATTTTGGACCTCAGCAGGTTAAACAACTATGTATTAAAGACAAAATTTTGGATGGTAACACTGCAGTCCATTCTACCCTTTGGGCAGAGACAACTGGATGTGCTCGTTAGACCTCCAGGATGCGTACTACCACATAAAAATACACAGGCGCTCCAGGAGGTTTCTCCGCTTCCGGCTGGGAGTCAGTCATTTTCAATTCAGGGCCCTGCCCTTTGGTCTCACCACAGCCCCCCCCGGGGTGTTCACCAAATGTTTGGCAGTGGTCACGGCTCACCTGAGACAGAAAGGATTCCAGGTGTTTCCATACTTAGACGACTGGCTCATTTCCGCTACCACCAAACAGGATCTCATAATGGCCAGGGATTATACTATCCATCTTTGCAACAGCCTGGGTATTTCTATAAATTTTGCAAAGTCCTCCTTGTCGCCTTGTCAATGTATAAACTTTATAGGCGTATTAAACACCACAGAAATGTCTGCAACATTACCACCTCAGAGAGTGACAGACATAAGGTGGAATGTTCAGCTTCTGTTTCAGCCCAGCAGAGTCCAAGTCAAGCTAGTATTGAAAGTGTTGGGCCTCATGGCGGTGGCGATTCTTCTACTTCCATTAGCCTGCTTCCACATGAGACTCTTTCAGTGGATGCTGTTTTCTCAGTGGTCCTTTCAACAGTTGCCAATGACCCACAACATTTTGATAACACCATCTTGCAAGAAACATCTCTCCTGGTGGATGATTTCCCCTCAGCTTTTTCAGGGCAGACCCTTTGTTCTCCCCCCTCCAGTTGCCACTGTCACAACGGATGCCTCCCTGATTGGGTGGGGGGACATTATCAGGGCAGGATGGTCCAGGGCACTTGGCAACAGTCAGAATGCCACCTGTGCATAAATGTCCTGGAGATGAGGGTGGTGCTTTTGATGTTGCAGGCCCTTCAGAGCTCTCTTCCCACGGGGACTATAGCAATTCAAATGGACAGTATGTCTGTGGTGTGGTACATAAACAAGCAGGGCGGAACAAGGTCCTACCCCCTCTGTCGAGAAGCACTCAGACTTTGGCAATGGGCGATTTCATCTCAACAGTTTTTGATAGCAATGCACATCCCCGGGAAGTCCAATGTCATAGCAGACAGATTGAGCAGAACTATCCTCATGCCTCACGAGTGGTCTCTAAATCAAGCGGTAGTAGACGGAATTTTTCGGAAGTGGGGCCAGCCTTGCTGCGACCTTTTCGCAACTCCGCAAAACAGCAAGTGCCTCGACTTCTTCACACTTTTTTTCTCTACCAGGCCAGCCCCTCAGAGACACTCTTGTTCACATTTGGCCCCGGGGTCTTCTTTATGCCTTTCCTCCCTTTCCATTGATCCCGCAACTAATTCAGAAAGCAACTGCATTGAGATCCAAAATGATCCTCATTGCCCCGTTTTGGCCTCGACAAGTTTGGTTCCCGTTCCTGCACAAATACCTACTGGAACAGCCTTGGCATCTGGAACCCCTTCCGGATCTGTTGACCCACCTCAGGGGCAAGCTGCATCAGTCTCTACATTCCATCATCCTCACAGCTTGGTTGCTCCACTTCCAGCCATAGCCAGGCTTCCCCTTATTTCTCATCCTGTTCGTGATATCATTCTAGCTTCCCATAAGTCCAATACTAGGAAGACTTATGCGAGTAAATGGAAGCGTTTTTCACACTGGGCACAAACTAGATCCTTAGATCCTTTCCATGCACCCATTCATGAGGTTCTAGACTTTCTGGCGGAGCTTTTTCATTCGGGGTCATCATTGGCCACTATCAGGGTACAATTAGCGGCCATTGCTAATTTTCATGTTGGACTCTCAGAAGCAAATATTATGTCCCACAAACTCTGTAAAGCCTTTCTCAAGGGCATCTTGTTGCTCAGACCTCCAGTCAAAGATTCACCCCCACAATGGGATTTGAATTTAGTTCTCACCTCACTAACTCTATCCCCTTTTGAACCAGCAGCTTCTTGCTCCCTCAAAATTCTTTCTTGGAAAATGCTGTTTTTAGTAGCTATAACATCTGCCAGAAGGGTATCGGAACTTCAAGCCTTGTCTGTCCGTCCTCCCTGTTTGGTTTTTCATAAAGATAGGGTAACTCTCAGAACAAACCCTTCCTTCCTACCAAAAGTGTTATCAGAAGCAAATCTAAACCACTCCATTGATTTGCCCATCTTTTTCCCAGACTATACCAACAGGGCTGAACAAAAATTACATTCATTAGATGTTCATCGCTAATTACGGTATTACCTAGACAGGACAAAACAATTCAGAAAGTCAGACCAGCTCTTCCTCTCTTATGCTGCAGGCAAGAAAGGGCTTCCAGTATCGAAAGTTACTCTTTCCAGATGGCTGACATCTATTATTACCTTGATCTATGAGTTGAGACACAGGCAACTACTCTCTAGGCCTAAAGCTCATTCAACCAGGGCACTATCAACTTCAACGGCTTTTCAGGCAAGGTTACCACTAGATGCCATTTGCGCAGCAGCTACATGGGCGTCCAAACATACCTTTATTGCCCATTACAAGCTTGACCTAGCCTCCAGAAATAGAGCTGATTTTGGTTCCACTGTACTCAGGAGTCTGTTCCATTGAGCCACCCAGGACTAAGATGCTATGGACGCTGTCCCATCCAGCAAGAATGAAGGTGAGAATGACAACTTAACATTAAGAAGTTATGTCTTACCATAATGTTCCATGTTAGTTGTCTTTTTCTCGCCTTCTTTCATGCGTCCCTCCCTCCTGCCCCCTAGCCTGGATAGACTCGAGGTTCTGAGTCCTTCCATTTCTGGAGATACAATATGTTGTGTCTTTCATGGTATCCTTAGTGTTACTAGCAGGTAATCTGTACTCGTAAAAGAGGATTATAATATTATTATTATAATATTACTTTTTATACTATGTCTTAGCTTCCAAACGAGATCTGGGGAGTTAGCGCATGGTATTGTGGGATATAGGGCTGCCTCGAGCCAGTAAAAATAGCTCTTGAGCTATAGTATAGGCCGAGTCAGAGCCGAGGATCGGCTCCGAACCCATCCAGCAAGAAAGAAGGCGAGAAGAAGACAACTAACATGGAACGTTATGGTAAGACATAACTTTTTATTATAGCTTGTAGTCTAGAGTTAGACCCTGTTTTTATTGGGGCTATTTTTGCTGTTATTGATATTGTGTGCCTTATCGTTTCATAGAGTGTGTACTGTTGTATTATATAGTTAGAGCCCTACATTTTTTTATTTGGGGCTATTATTATAGATAAGAGTGCTTTATCATGTCTGAGAAGGCTAAATCTGGTTTCAAGAAATGTCCCAAGTGTGGACAAAAGATGTCTAACACAGATGGGCACACAGACTGTGTTTATTGTCTAGGTGAGCTTCACCTTCAAGAAAATTGTGCCATCTGTCACTCTTTTAGCTCTCGCATTCTCCATGAACACAGGAGTAAATTAATGGTGAGAGATTTGTTAAAATCTTCCTTTCAAGAAGCTTTGGATAAGGACAAACCTGCTAAGTCTTCAAAAACTTTATCTTCCAGCTTGTCCTCAGAATTGGAGCCAAAAAAGGGCTCATCAGTACCTAAATCTAGCCAGACTACTACCTCGGCTCCAATGCCTATGGAACTGGAGGTTGTTGTCAGTAGGAGCCTATCCCCAGTATTGGAACTGGTATCTCCTACTTTAAAGTCTCCAGTTTTGCAGTCAGAGGCCTCTTTTATAGCGTCCTGGTCCTCAAGACTATCAGATAAGGATGTGGACTTGAGTGGTGCACAGGCTTTTGCAGTCACAGGCGCTAACAAAAATTCTGTTGGGTTCGACCCTTAGGGTTTTGAAACTGACCCAGTTCTTCAATTCCTCCTCCGAATTGAAGTTTCGGAGCCGGAGTATTCAGAACTGATGATTGTGGAACTATGAGAGCTGACACCCCTGGGGCTTTTGGTTCTGACTTCTGACTTCTTCGGTACCTACTTTAGAGTCCAGGAGCCGACACTTGCCAGTCGGGTCCGGAGAGTATAGTCGTACCGATCTTTCTGTGCCGACTCTACCTCTTGGGGCCTCGACTCAGGTGAGTTCGACACCTACCTTGGCTCGGAGCCCATGGCTTTGGTGCTGTGGAGACTGCCTGCTTCTACAGATCTAGGCATCTCTTCGGATTGGAGCCGTGGGGCCTTCGATGCTATGAGGAGAGCATTGTCCTCTCGGGCACCCACATCATCGGTACCAGCAATCTCCTCCTCTAAAGTTCCTGTGTCTTCCTCTGCTTCACTGATCCCTCAAAAGTGTAGAGACCCCGAGTCTCAGGTCCCCCCATTGGGTGAGCCCTGGTCTTTCGCAACCTCCCCAGAAGCTCCCACTGAAGAGGTTCCTAGGAAGAGAATTTGTAAGAGGAAGCATCTGGATTCCCCACAGGAATCCATCATGTCAAATACTTAGATGAGTCAGAAGGGTCCCCGTGCTCCCCCTCTGAAGATATCTCTTTTGGTGGTATCGTAGAAATAGTAAAACAGAGGGGTGGCTAGAACCCCCTTAACCCTACTGATGAGTCAGTACTCCTGAAGGCTTTTGGGTCTCAACCCTTCACCTCTTGGGTGACTCTGACTTTTGATGAGTTGATGGACCTTCTCTCTTGAAAGGCGTGGGAGTCCCTGGATACCATAGAGCCAGTCCCTCGGAGTCCTAACAAATTTATAATGTCACCCTAGAACAAGGCTTTCCTTACCAAAGGAGTACCCGTTGATGCTATGGTGGTGGCGGTGGCCACCAAAAATGAGTTATCGGAGACATCCACATCTGTTCATCGTCCTACTAGGGATTCTAGGATCATGGACAGATACGGAAAGTGCATGTTTAGTTCAGCGGCCTTTACTCTTCAATCCCTGAACTACCTCACACATTTTACTAGACTACACAGAGATCTCCTTAAGAAGTTGGGAGATACTCTGCTGGTTGCAGTAACTGTGGGGGTCTCAGATAAAGTAACCTCCCAGCTTGCTATCCTAAATTCCCTTATAAACTCTTTCATGCTTCTGATTTCATATGCAGATGATGGAACTAGTAGGGCAGTGGGTACAGGAATTGCTCTTAGGAGACACTCCTGGATGTGCTTATGTTCCTTTGCAGAGTCCTACAAGTCATCCTTTGTGAACATCCCCTTTGATGGTTCATCACTTTTTTGACCGAAAGTGAAGGAAATGCTTGCCAGGTGTGAACAAGTTGGAAAGACTTTGTCTGCCATAGGAGTCCATTTTCCACCCCTACCAGACCTTATCCTAAAGGTCGTAAAAGTGGAAAAATGTGGTTCTGCAAAGCCCAAGGAGCTTTCTTTGACACACGTGGTGAAACCCCCTCTAGAGGCAGAGGAGGGAGCAATAATGGAAGATGCCATCCACGTGGCAGAGGGGGCCCACAAAATCAGGGTGACAGGGATCAGTTCTTTGGAAGGCCCTACCAGTACTCCTGAAAGGAGGCCTGTCTGTCCACCTGTGGAGGCCATCTGAGGATGCTTATCTTTGTACACAGACACCTGGCTAAAAATCACAAAAGATAGTTGGGTACACAGCATAATATCCAGAGGATACACCATTCTCTTTGCTACACCTCCGACTCCTGTGAAAAAATCCCAGACGTTCTACCCAATCACAGGGAACAGGCAACCATAGAAATTACAAGGTTGCTAGAAAAAAGAGTCATCCAACCAGTCCCAGCAGATCAGTGGGGATCCAGAACTTACTCAAGGTTCTTTTTAGTTCCAAAGAAAACAGGGGACTGGAGACCAATTTTGGATCTCAGCAGATTGAACAAATCTGTCAAAAAACAAAGTTTTGGATGGTCACGCTACAGTCTGTACTTCCTTTTCTAGGAAAAGATGATTGGATGTGCTCAATAGATCTCCAGGATGTGTACTACCATATAAAGATGGCCAGACCATCCAGGGATCATCTGCGCTTTCGGCTGGGAGCCAGTCACTTTCAGTTTCGAGCTCTGCCCTTTGGTTTCACTACAGCCCCCAGAGTGTTCACCAAATGCATGGCAGTAGTTACAGCTAATCTAAGACAGTTAAGATTCCAGGTGTTTCCTTATTTAGATGACTGACTCTTCACTGCCACCACCAAGCAACTCTTATAAGCAAGGGAGACAACTTTAGATCTTTGCAGTCGATTGGGGATTACTGTAAACTGGGACAAATCTGCTTTACAGCCATCCAGACATACTGTTTTTATAGGAGCAGATCTCGACACAGTTTCCATGACCATAAAACGTCCAATGGAAAGAGTGTTGAGACATCCACAACAAGTTTTGGACCTCATCCCCAAACAGAGAGCCCCAGTTTCAGTAGTGCTCAAATTACTAGACCATGGCTGCAGCCATCATTGCCATTCCATTAGGCCAAATGCACATACGGATACTGCAGTGGCTTGTTTTCATACAGTGGTCTTATCAGGAACTTCCAATGTCTCATCCCATTATAATAACAAAGTCATGCACAAGGGATCTTCTTTGGTGGCTGACCTCTCCTCAAGTGAAAATAAGACATCCCTTTTTTCTACCATCCCCTGTTGCCACTGTGAACACAGATGCCTCCCTGATAGGGTGGGTGGGCATTTTCGGGGAAGGACAGCCCAAGGCACATGGGAGAATCACAAGGCTCATCTGCATATCAATGTCCTAGACATAAGAGTGGTACTTCTAGCACTGCACTCCTTTCAAAACTTTCTCCCTCTAGGGACTATTGCAATACAGACGAACAACATGTCAGTGGTCTGGTACATAAACAAATAGGGAGGAACCAGATCATACTCCTTATGTCGAGAGATCCTGAGAGTATGACAGTGGACAATATCCAACCAGCACTTTCTGATAGCAATGCACATCCTGGGGAGGACCAATGTGACAGCGGACAAGTTAAGCAGAGCAATTCTGTTGCCCCAAGAGTGGTCCCTGAAAGAAGAAGTAGCAGAAAGGATATTCCACAGATGGGGGCAGCCTAGCTGCGACCTTTTTGCACCCCCATGGACACCAAATGCAGCAAATACTTTGCCCTGATCCCCACCTTGAGGGATGCCTCAAGGGATGCACTTGTACTCAGTTGGCCCCTGGGACTTTTTTATGCCTCTCCCCCATTTCCTCTGATACCCAAATTCCTACAGAAAGCCAGCACTCTGGGAAGGACCATTATTTTAATAGCCCCTTACTGGCCTCGTCAAATTTGGTTCCCTTTTTTGCAGCCTCATCTACTGGAAGAACCATGGATTATTGACCCAGTTCCAGATCGTCTGATGCATTCATCAGGGGTTCTTCATCCTGCAATTAATACCCTAAAATTGACAGTTTGGCTGCTCCAGTTCCACGAATAGCCAGGTTCCACAATTTATCACCTGCAGCACAGAACATCCTAATTTCTTCTCATAAATCTTCTACTAGGAAACTATACCTTAGCTAGTGGAAAAGATTTTCCATATGGGCATCAAATAATAATGTTGACCCATATATGGCTTCGATTTCTTCCATTTTAGAGTTTCTGACTAAAATGTTTCATGAAGGAGTCCCTGCGTCAACCCTTAGGGTTCAATTGGTAGCAATTTCTAATTTTCATATTAGTGATCAACAGACCCTCATCATGTCACACAGACTTTCTAAAGCCTTCCTTAAGGGTACTATTCACTTGAGACCACCTATTAGAACCCCAGCTGTGCCATGGTATCTGAATTTTGTGCTCTCACGGATCATTTTACCCCCTTTGATCCTGCATCATCCTGTGATTTGAAATACCTATCATGGAAGACCATTTTCCTAGTAGCTATTACTTCTGCTAGAAGAATTTTGGAATTACATGCCTTATCCATCAAAGCCCCATACTTGATTTTTCATAATGACAGAGTAACGCTGAGAACAAATCCTTCATTCCTACCTAAGGTTTGTTCTGAAACAAATCTTAACCAGACTATAGAATTACCTGTGTTTCTTCCCAAATATACAAACAAAATGGAACACATGTTGCACAAATTCGATGTCCATAGGCAACTTTGATTCTATTTAGACATGACTAAGGACTTCAGAACGTCGGATCAACTTTTTGTCTCCTTTTCAGATTCAAAGAAGGGTACTCTGGTGGTAAAAACCACTTTGTCAAAATGGTTGTCAGACTGTATTTCTTTCACATACAGCTCTACGCACATGTCACTAAATCATAAAGTCAAGGCTCACTCAACCAGGGCAGTTTCTACATCTTCAGCCTTTCTAGCATGACAACCTATAGATACCATTTGTGCAGCATCCACAAGGTCCTTACCTCATACCTTTATCACTCATTACAAATTGGATTAGACCTCCAGGGACAGGGCCTCCTTTGGTTCTATGGTTATGAGGAATATACTTCCATGAATCACCCAAGGAGATGGTGCTTGGGACGCTAACCCATCAGTGAGAATGAAGGCGCAATAGAATAACTTCACATAAAGAAGTTATGTACTCACCGTAATGTTCCATGTGCGTTGTTCATCTCGCCTTCATTTTTATGTCCCACCCACCAACCCTCTACCTTTAAAGTCTTGAGGGCCAGAAAGTTCAGACAAATCTTAGTGATGCTTTGTCCTTATCTATGGTATTCTTATTATTCTTATTTCAATGCCTGTGAACTTTAGTTATCAGTATGACTGGGAAACAAAATCTGAGGAAAGCACTATTGCATCATGGGATAGGGAGTAGGCGACGAGCTGTTTGAAGACCTTGAGCTTTAGCATCTGACCGAGTTGGGGCTGAAGATCGACTCCGAACCCATCAGTGAGAATGAAGTTGAGATGAACAACTCACATATAACGTTATGGTGAGTACATAACTTCTTTTTTTTGTGAGTATAATGAGTTGGCAGATTACTCTGGCAGAAAGTTTGTGTGAGCAAATGGGTGTAACTGAGGAAATTATTTTTTTTTTTTTAGCTGGGATACATGGTCTGAATTGCCTAATTATAGTAAGGCCTTATTAACTCGTTCACTCCAGTCAAGCTCTTTTGACTTTGTAGTCTTAACTTTAGTGGGTGTGTCCAGAAATTTTAAAAATTGAAATTACTGCCTCACAATTCAAACAAATGGGCTTATTTACAGAACAATAAATGTTACTAGAAAAGTGTAAATGGCAAACTGTTCATCACATAGTAACCTTTAGAGTGGTTGTGTTCATTCACTTCTAAGACTTAAACTGGATTCCATAAGCCACAATAATGACAGTAATTATGAATTATATAATGTTATTTAAACAGCTTACATTATCTCATTAACCATTTAAACAATACACACACTGCCAGCAGGATGTTTTTTATACAACTGTGAACTTTCATGTTAGGCTAAGCAGTTATTTCTGTTATTTTATTGTTGGGGTATTTAGAGAAATTATTACAATACAAATAAGTAGCATACAAATAATATTCAATGTTTCCTGATCTTCACTAGACAAAGGTCAAATATCATTATAGCTGTGTTTGTCAGTATGTAACCTGTAAGATGAAATCTTCTAATACCTATTATGTTGCATGGTTTTGGAATTATTAATGCAGATGTGAGGAAGCAATATTTTATTTCTAGAGGTGTTAGTAGGATGTAACTTTAGAAGTGTGTTGAGTCATCACTAGGTTGGAATGAGTTCAAAAAGGGTAGGAGCAAATTACATCAAATAAAATTGGAAAGTGCTGGAATAATAACTACAGAATAATATTTTGGAGGCGGAGGATGGTTCAAGGGAAGGTATGAATTCATCAATTTATGTAATATTGGACTGATGATAATTATACAAAAGAAAATATGTGATATATATATAATGTTTGTAACTGGGAACATATGGTTTGTTTTCTTTTATGTAAATGTATGTTTGCCTATGTCTTAAGTGATAATTCAATAAAGGTGTTAAAAAAAAAGTTACAGCAGCCCAAAGAAAGAAAGGAGAGCAGGAGGTGCAAGGAAGATAAAGGAAATGAGATGATAGGGGAGGGTATAGTTATGATAAGAGTAAATTAAGTTTTGTGCATCAGAATTATGGTACAAATTCATATAGCTCAATTAGTAGCAGTTTAACAAGGCCGCGGTGGTGCAGTGGTTAGTGTTGTTGCCTCACAGCAAGAGGTTCACCCGTTCAGTTCTCGGCTGGAGCGCCTTCTGTGTGGAGTCTGTATGTCCTCCCCGCGGTTGAGTGACATTTAAAGACATGCAGGTAGGTGTGTGTGTGAATGGGTGTGCCTTCTTTGAAGTTTGGGCATTGGGCTGGCAACTCTGCACCATAAAAATCCACTGCCAATCATTAGCGGACTGGAGTTCCGCTATGGCGACCCCTAACCGGGAAAAGCCAAAAGACATTACTTTAGTAGCAGTTTAACCAGGGGTGGTGCAGGTGCAGAGCCCTCTAACAGGTGTTTCATTTTGCTGACATTTAAAATCTTTTAGGTTGCAGACTATTCTTAAGTGGAGTGGGATGGTATTCTAACTTTTAGTAAAGTTAGCTATCATTTTACATCATTTTAATGTATGCTACCAAATGTGTGCATCAAGTGATCCGTTTAATTTAATATACTCATATGATCAGTTTAATTCAACCTCTTCCTTTTAGGAGCCCAAGATCCCAACATAATGTTACTTATATCTAGCCTTAGATTGTGACAGTATATACCCAACATACATTACAGTTGTGGAAAGTAAAAAAAAAGTGCATTCCTAATTTAATATCACTGGCATTAACAACAGTCACTGATAACACTCCCCTCCACCTCACATTTAAAGCACCTCTGCATACTGTACAGATGTTCATCATTCCCACTGCTGCAGTAGTATTTAGGCTGCAAGGGTTGTGCCTTGCCCAAGACAACAACAATTGGCCAGCTTCCAAAAGCAGTGGGTCTCTTTCATGCTTCTACTCTGGCTGCAGATTTGTCAGCCCTGTGAAGGCTAAATCAGCAGTGAGAGTAGAAAATCTCCAATACTTTCTTGCCACTTCATGAAGAAGCAGCTCAGAGGCTTTAAAAAAGCAGCAGCCAGCTGTTTTGGCTCCTTTCTGGTAGATAAGCTGTCTTTGGGGGAATCCTTCCACAAAGAATTTTTTTTTCATGTGTTTAGTACACACACACACACACATATATGGGTCCCCTTGACTTCATCGACACGCCGAAACACCGACGCTAAGAAGACAGACTCGAGAAGACCGACGAGACAGATGATCGACAATGTGAAATCCCGACAGCCGAAACACCGACATGGGCAACGTGTGAGCGCGAGTCGGTAAGTGTGCGATAGTGAGGGATTTAGCATTAGGGAGCGGACAGGTAAGTGTGTGCTAGTGAGGGATTTAATGTTAGGGAGCGGACAGGTAAGTGTGTGCTAGTGAGGGATTTAGCGTTAGGGAGCGGACAGGTAAGTGTACGATAGTGAGGGATTTAGCGTTAGGGAGCGGACAGGTAAGTGTGAGATAGTGTGGGATTTAGGGTTAGGGTGCGGGAAAGGTGAGTGTGCAGTAGTGACGGACTTTAGGTGTAGTGGTGCGTTAAGTGAGTTAGGGTTAGGGTGCGGGTAGAGTAAGTGTGCGATAGTGACGGAATGTAGGTTTAGTGGCGGGTTAAGTGAGTTAGGGTTAGGGTGCGGGTAGGGTAAGTGTGCGGTAGTGTCGGACCTTAGGGTTAGGGTTTGGGTTAGGGTTAGTGTATGTATAGTTGTGTGTTACGTGTAGTTTACGTTTTGTGTGTCGGTGTTTTGTGTGTCGGTGTTATGGTGATCGGTTTTGTGAGTTGTCAGTTTTGTGCATTTTCGGTGTTTTGGTGTCGTTGTTTTGAGTGTCGGGTTTGTGGCGTGTCGGTGTTATGATAGGGATTCATATATATATACTGTGATACTTTCTGCCATTTATTTCTATCAGAATAATTTTACTTCAAGCGTGTACTGCTTGTGCATTACTGTATTTTGAGGACTTTTCTCTTTTGGAATAGTTGTAACTGTGCTACTTGTGTAGACTTTTGACAACTTACCTTCAGACTGACTTGGTCCAGCGATCCTAGCTGCATCCAATCTATCCTCCTTGGGAAAAGCATGGATCCTTACCCTGCTCCTGTTGATTCGACTTCTGCAGTTCTTAGTAAGAAAAAAAAACAAACTTATCTGAGAGCCCTTGCTGACTATGCAGCTCTGTCTGTGCCTCATTCAATGGGGAGTGAACTTACAGTGCCAAGTTATTGTTCCTCAGATCACTCGCTTACCTCTCTGGCATCCGCTAGTGTAGTCTTTTTGGCCACCACAAACTGGGGATCAACCACATCCCCATTGACTGTTCAGTGTCTGAACCAGGCATGGGAAAACCATCTTTACTAGGACATAGAATTTTAATGTGGGATGCTGCCAGATGTGTCTGGGGGAAGAGGCCTCTTGTAGAGAGACTGATTTATTTCCTAGTCTGTCTCAGAAGATACCAGTTAAGATAAAACAAAATGTTAAATATTGTACACCTGAATACACAGTATCTGTAGGTAAAGGTGATTTTCTTACATTAGCTACAAAATTGTAACAGGCAGTCAATCCTGGTGAGCAGCCTTCAGTGTCTGTTTATCAGGTCATTTGAAATATCCCTGAGGAAGACTGGTCTTCAAACCTCCTTGGGAAGTAATTTCTTTCCCTAATTGTTGCCAACATGAATGAGGTGTTTTTTGGGGAGAGCTAATGGTTGTTCCCACTATATGGAGGAGATTTGATAACATGTTTTAACTGTTTTTTCTTCAGTCTGTGCCTTTTCCTCCTTTAGTGCCAGACTTGGAGATGGTATGGTATTTTTATATATATATATATATATATATATATATATATATATATATATATATATATGGTTCCCTATCAGAAGCCTGAAACACTATAAGCCTGAAAATCAAAATCCTGAAAACTATAGACTGAAAGTTCAAAATCCTGAAAGACCAAAATCCTGAAACTCAAAATCCTGAAAACACAAATAATGCTAATATGTCACTATAAAGACACTAATATCTACCAACTGACCCTGACCCTAACCCTAACCCTAAGGTCCGTCACTATCGCACACTCACCAGACCCGTGCCCTAACCCTAACTCACTTAAACCGCCCCTAACCCCAATATTTGTCACTATTGCATACATGCCTAACCTGCGCCTAACCTAACTCACTTAAACCGCCTAACCCTAACATAAAACCAAGACACTTACCTGAACCCAACGCATGACCCAACACCACAGGGCTAACAATAGCAAAGCCACAATGACGTCAGTATGTCCATTTTGTGTTTTCAGGATTTTGAGTTTCAGGATTTTGGTCTTTCAGGATTTTGAACTTTCAGTCTATAGTTTTCAGGATTTTGATTTTCAGGCTTATAGTGTTTCAGGCTTCTGATAGGGAACCATATATATATATATATATATATATATATATATATATATATATATATATTTATATTTAGAGAAAATATTTATTCATTAACCAATAACAATTTAATACAACTTGTGCAATCTGCATGCACGGTGCTGTTTTATATTTTTCCACCAGTGGTCTGGCATTAGTGCTAGCTAGACCCCACAGTGCCAATAATATCCCCCAGTTTCTGTCTAATGTATCCAGCCAGGGCCTACATCTGATGGTTACAATCTTTTTTTATTTTCTTCTGCCTAACAAAAGTGTTTTACATCAATCAGTATGTACATACATTTTTTATAAATCATCATGCGTGGTGCCGATTTCTGGTTACATGCCAGCTTTCATTTTTCATTTCATTATTTGTTTTCCATTCACTTTCACATATCCTAACAGTCTTATATAACTTTCTACATGTATCCCATTATAAGTCCTTGCATCTACATTCTTGGAACTGTATATAACATACAATAAGTATTGATGACACCTGAAGAAGCGTAGTTTAACTACGTGAAAGTGCTTGTGTTTTGTACTTTAATAAAGAGATACTACGTTTATCTAATCCATCTCCTGTGGTGACTCCTGTTTGGATCTGATACTACTACTAACATACAATAAGTATTAAATGACTCCTTTTGTTTTCCTGACTTTATTTATATGTTCCCCCTTTATTTCCTCTTTCGTTCAAGAGAATTGAAATCTTTGTTTACTTAGTTTATTCAGCTCGCTCTCTCTCTGCCCCTCCCATTATTGCTGTTCATTTCCATCTTTTATTACCTTATGTCTTTTTTTCTGTTGCATTTGCTATTTCCCTTTTCTTACCTCTCCTCCATCCACTCATTTATTTCCCCCTTCCATACCCTCTCTTGTTAGTTACTCTACCTCTAGCCAGTCTTACCATCTTCAATGAAAGCTCTTCATATCCTTTTGTTTCACTTCCCTTTGTTGATGTTCTTCATATTGATCACTGCTACCGTAGCCTTAGCTATATTGGTTATATCCTACCAAGGATATAACAGCCATCCATCTTCCAAAGCTTCAGGGCACCTTCCAAGCACCCAAACTGTCAAGCAGCTCAAGCTGAGCTGACTAAAACACAAGTCTGGGCATACAGCCCTTCAGAGCTTTAGTGCCGCTGAAGAGTATATACTCCTCTGAGGCTTTTGAAGATCAACGGTTGACTAGTGCTTTCCTTAGCAGGGCAGATAAGTTCCCTTTGGGAAAGAACTTCCATTTTCTTATTTTTTTACTTTTGGTTTATTACTTTCCTCTTCAGGAAAATTATTTTAAAGCTCTAAGTGTTATGTTTTAATGGATTGTCTCGAGACTGTAATGTACTTTTAAACAGAGCACTTGTTTCTGTTAGTTTAAAAATAATGTTATCTGACTGATAAACTATTCTTTGTGGAAAAATTGTGTTTATTTTAAGGTTGTAGGTCTGCCATAGAGTTTAAAGTGGTTTTTACTGTCAAAAAAGTACCTTTGGTGGACTGGTTGTTTTACTGGCATTATTGCTTGCTTTCCTAAGGATAGCGGCATCATTTTCAGCATGGCCATGGAACAGATTGTCACTCCCATGGTAGGTCCTTCTTCCAGCCACAAAAGGAAAAAGTTAAGCAAACAGCCTTAGGCTTGCAGTTTACCTCAGCCACAGGTGGGTGACTCTGCTGTGATCATTTGTTGTACCTCAGACCACTCATTTTGTACCCTGGATCACTCTGATGTAGCACCTACAGCCACTATGGGCAGGAGAATTAGCCACATGATCTGCGGCTGTTGCTATCCCCTCAATGGTCAAGGAAGAACCACTGTTTTCAGTTCTGGGAGAGGGAACAGAGAAGACTATCCTGTTGTGACAGAATGTTGTGCCCATTTCTGGGGAAGTGGGATCTGCCATTAGTAACATGGTTGGCCCCATTTTTCCTGTCAAAAAGAAACAGAACACCTAGTATGTATTCACTTCTCTTCAAAATTTTTTGGATAGGAGTAGTCTCATGGTTTGATTCAGGCTATTGATCCTTCTTGTGGAGTAGTTTCTGATAAAAGAAAGAGGGATTCCAATTTTTCTGAAGAGATTCAAGATTCCATTTTCACTGGAAGAACACTGAGTTTTCTCAGTCCCTCAAAAAATACTATGAGTTGTTACAGAAGGATTCTCCATAATCTGCACCCATTCTTCCTGTCCTGTTTGCTTTAGAAGGTGTGTGTCTTACTGCCTGCATATTTCCTGATAGAATGCTAGCTGTCCCTAAAAAGACAGATAGGATGTATAAAGTTCCTCAGTCTTTCAAATTTTTATGCACTATTCCAAAAATCCAATACACTTGGGTCGAAACAAAAAGTACCAACACCACAACCAAGCTTCCTTGCAATACAAAACGAGAACACCACTGTATGGTAATAAGTGCTTTCATTCCCTTTATTTGTAAAAATGGAACTTCATCAGATAAGAACACCTTACACTCTTCCACTTTTATACCCGCTCCAATTCCATTCATCCAATAAGAACCTCAATACATTTGAACAATAAAATTAGATACAAAAACATCATTTCATTTAAAAAAAAATCATTTCATTTTAAAAAGACAACCAATGTAATAACATTATTAAAAACATTCCTATCAATAACATTCTACTATATTAAATAGTTTTCAAACCAGTCACAGAGTCCTACTACTATTTGGTAAAACCAAATGCCCCAAATACACAAGTCCAATTCTTTTATACAATCTGTTTAACGTTTGGAGAGTAATGGTCAAATGTAAGTACACAACAAGTAGAACTATATTCCTTGTTGCTTTCCACCATCTCGCTCTCAGGGTTTCTCAGCAGTGGGGCATATATGCCTACTCTTTTTCCAATTACATAAGTTTCCTGTTTTTGTAATAAGGATGCAGGGTAACCCCTTGACGTGACCATTTCTTTTAATTTGTCAGATTCTATTTTTAGTTGTTTTCCTCTGTTATTAACCTGACAGTCTTATCATCTGTCCTTTCACTGAATTTCTTTTTTGCCTGAAAGGATAGTTACTTCCAAAATGTATGAAACTGTTTGAATATGTTGGTTTCCTGTCTATGGATGACTCAAAATGTCTCTCACTTCTATTTTTGTAAATTTGAATATCTAAATAGTTGACACCTTCCTCCTCCACTACTCGTAAATGTCAAAAAATCCATAGCGCTATTGATATAATTAACAAACTCCAGGATTTCATTAATCTCTCCATCCCATAAAACCAGAATGTTGTCCAAAAACCTATAGTACCTGTAAATGTACTTCATATAATACAAACAAAAAATGAACTTAGTTTCCCACATTCATAGTATTATATTCACAAATATAGGAGCTACTGCCATCCACATTGCTAGTTTGTTTAAAATACTCAGCCTGGAACCAGACAAATTTGTTCCTTAATACTAGTTCCATCTGGGAGAACAAAACTTAAATGGAGTCCTTAGAAATATTATAACTGAAATTCAAAGGTTCCTGGAATTATTCCATCCCCTCTTCATGTGGATTTGTTAAAAACAAACCTTTTATATAAATACTGAGAAAAATAATATTCTCTTTGTACTCGCATCTAGCTAAACATTTTAATAAATGCCAAGAGTCTTTGAGTACATGATCCTTTCCCTTAAAAAATTCCTTTAGGTGATAATCCACAAGCTTAGCTAGAGGTTCAGTCTTAGACTCCCTTGCTGCAACTGTGGGTCTCATAGGTGAGTACAAAGAGAATATTATTTTTCTCAGTATTGATATAAAAGATTTGGTTTTGACAATTCCACATGAAGAGGGGATGGAATACTTCCAGGTAGCTTTGAATTTGAGTTCTAATATTTCTAAGGACCCTATTTATGTTTTGTCCACCCTGATGGAACAAGTATTAAGGAACATTTATCTATTTATTTATTGACATTTGTTAACCGGGTTTGTCCAACTGGGCTTGTGGCCCATTTTCAGTGGATACCCAAGGAGAAAAGCTCCAGTAGTACATTTTTAAACAAGTACAATTTTAAACAATATTGATATAATAGCAGTTATAGCAAAAAGATTCACATATGTTGGTTACATGCATAAAGTTAAAGTTGCATTAAAAGAAGCTTAGTAACATAATTTTACATTGATATAGTTCAATAGGTCAATAATAAAAATGTTTTGTTTGTATAAAATTATGCAAATGCATAATAGACAAATTGCAGATAGAGGTGTAATGAGGTACTAAGTATGGTCCTTTTGAGGGTATATAAAGGGAAGGAAGACTAGGTGGGGTCATGGCAAGGGCAGGTCCTGGAATTGAGAAAATAAGCTTTTAGTTAATTTTTAAAGTGTGAGGTGTGGGAGATTGAACCTACGTCAAGGGGAAGTTTGTTCCAAGCATGGGCAAGGGAGTGTTTGTAGAGGAGTTTGCCTACTGACCTTTTTGGTTGGTAGATATCAAGTAATTGTTGGTTAGAAGTACGGAGGGTCCGGGATGGGATGTAGATGGAGACTAAGGAAGATAGAGATGGACAGAAGGAGGTTTTATAAAGAGTAGAGTGTAGCATATGAAATTGATACGATAGCAGAAATTGGGGAAGTTCAAGCCATTGAAGAGAGTTTAAAGAAATGCAGTGGTGTCAGTTGTATGGGGAGTTAGTAATGAATCTGGCTATTTTATGGTAAGTCTGTTGGAGTTTGTTTAGAGTGGAGGTCTGGATATTGGTAAGAAATGGGGCGGCGTATAAGAGGGAGGGGAGGGGAGGAGGAGTGCCTGGCCCAGGGTAAGTCTAGATTCAGGGGTTAGGAATTTTTTGTTCCGATATAGCAGACCTAGTTTCTGGTTTGTTTTTTTTATACACTGGAGTATGTGTAGGTTGAACTTTAGTTCGTCATCGATAATGACCCCTAGGAGTTTTTGTGGATGTCAGGTTGGATAGATGCATTGTTAGAAGATTTAATAAAAAAGGAGGTTTTGTGATGAGAAAGACAATGGGGAAGGAAAAGTAGGAGTTTGGTCTTTTTGGGATTTAGGATCAGTAGGTTGTGAGAGAGCCATCGTTCAGTGGATAGTAGGGCTTGTTGGGTCAGGGAGTGTAGTTCAGGAATGTTATTTGAGATGGATATAAGTGCGGAGTCATCGGCACACTGAATAAGGGAGGATTTTTTGCATGAGGTGTAAAGATCATTGGTGAAGATGTTAAACAAAAGGGGTCCCAAGATAGAGCCTTGGGGGAACACCAGTGGGGATGGGAAGGAAAGGTGAGGAGGATGAGAGCCATTTGACAAATTGTTTCCTGCCAGATAGGTAACTATTAAACCAGGCAAGTGCGGAGGGGGATAGGTGGAGATTTGCGAGTTTGGATAGTCATAGAGGATGAGAGACAGTATCGAAGGCTTTGGAGAGATCTAGGAAGAGACAGGAAATGAGTTTATTGTTGTCTAGGGCCTCTGCAATGATATGAGTGAAGGATAGGAGGGCAGTGGTGGTGCTGTGGTGAGGACAAAATCCATGTTGGATAGGGGTAAGTAAGTGGTGCGGGAGAAGGTGATTGAGAAGCTGCTA
Organism: Protopterus annectens; assembly: GCF_019279795.1. Lineage (NCBI taxonomy): Eukaryota > Metazoa > Chordata > Ceratodontiformes > Protopteridae > Protopterus > Protopterus annectens. Next base: position 998,134,505 of record NC_056734.1, on the reverse strand, counting down.
GTGAATACATTTTTCTAATATCTTGGAGAGGGGGGACAAAATGGCAATGGGTCGGTAGTTTGAGGGGTCAGTGGAGTTTCCACCTTTATGAAGAGGGATAGTAAAATAAGATTTCCAAAGGGCAGGGACAGTTGATTCCAGAATAGATCGATTAATTAGTATGGATATAGGATAGGCAATTGAGTCAGCAGCAAGTTTGAGGAATGTAGGAGATAGATTGTTTGTGGAAGGAGAGCAAGGTTTTAGCTTGAGTAGTAGAGATTTAATGTAAGTAATGGGAACTGACTCAAAAGAAAACAAAGTTGTGTTAGTGGGACTTGGAGGGGTGGGTGTCGAAGTAGAGTTTGGCTTAGAGGTTACCAGATTTTGGATGGAAGATATAAAGTGTTTATTCAGGAGGGTAGCTGTTTCCTGAGAGGAAGAGTTAGGGTATGGGGAGGGATTAGAGGGCTTTCCAGGATAGAGGATGTTGTTGAGAGCTGACCAAAAGTTTCGAGGATTGGATTTGTTGTTAAGCTGAGCAGAGCTATAGTATAACGTTTTGTCATTAGTTGTATGTTTTTTTGCAAGGTTCCTCATTTGCCTGTATTTTTGAAGAAGAGGTATTTGTTTAGTTTTAGTTCAGGTTTTCCAAGCACTATCTCTTTGTTTCATAAGGGACCTAGTCTCCTTGGAGAGCCAGGGAGCATAATTTGATTTTACTGTGATCTTCCTAGAGGGAGCTAAGGAGTTTAGAGTACTCATGAAGATGCCATTGAAAGTGCTTAAAGCATCATTTAGGGGGAGATGTTTTAGGATGGACCAATCTATGTTGTGGAGAATGGAGTTAAATTGGGATGAATTGAAAGTCGATAGTTTTTGACAGTCTTTGATAAGGTGGGGTTTAGGAATATGGGAGTAGTGTGTTAAGATGGTGGTGGGGAGATGATCACTGAGGGAGTCAGGTAAGGTGGTGGGATTATAGTATTGGTGGGGGGAATTGGTAAGGATCCAGTCTATGATGGAGCTGGAGGTGGAATTTTTATGGAAGCGAGTGGGAGATTTTATAAGTTGGTGGAAGCCGTGCAGGTGGATACTGAGTTGGGGGGAGTCAGTTGTGAGTTTGGACCAATCAATGTTGACATCACCAAGAATAAGTGTCTCATATGGTATGTTGTGGGAGAACCAGGATAGGATGTTTTCAGGAATGGGCAGATTGTTTCCAGGAGGAAGGTCGATAGAGGCAATTGCAAGTTTTTGTGGGGATTCAGATGGCAGTTAAGGATGATGATTTCAGCTGGGAGGAAGTTAGGAATTGGGGAAGTGTATGGTGAGAGGTTAAGCTTGTTTCAGTAGAGGATGACCATGCCACCCCCTTTTTTTACAGGTCTATCAGATCGGAAGATATTATAACTTGGTGGGAGTATTTCACTATTTGAAATTTGTGGCTTGAGCCAGGTTTCAGATAAGGAGAGGATGTGAGGGGTATTGAGAGCTATCCATGAGCGCAGCTCAGTAACTTTATTTGCTAGACTCTGAATATTCATTGAGTAAATAGTTAAGTATTTGGATGGAGATGATTGTTGTGACTGAGGTTGGTGACTGTTAGAGGAATAACATGGGGGCAGTGTAGAGGTAGTTTTGGGGAGAGTGAGGGTGGGGAGAGAAGAAGAGTGGCCAGGGTTGGGATGAATATCTCCAGAACAAAGTAGGTTTTTAGTGACTTTGTCTGGTTTCAGGGTGAGTATCTTAAACAAACTCAAGGGGTAGCAATGGGGACAGCAGTAGTTCCTATATTTGTGAATATAATACTATGGATGTGGGAAACTAAGTTCATTTTTTGTTCTGATTATATGATGTACATCTACAGGTGCTATAGATTTTTGGATAACATTCTGGTTTTATGTGAGGAAGGGATTCATGAAATCCCGGAGTTGGTTAATAATATCAATAGCAATAAGGATTTTTTTACATTTACGCGTAGTGTGGAGGAGGAAGGCGTCAACTATTTAGATGTTCACATTTACAAAAACAGAAGTGAGAGATGTTCTGAGTCGTCCATATACAGGAAACCAACACATTCCAACCACCCTTTCTGGCAAAAAAGAAATTTAGTGAAAGGACAGATGATAAGACTGTCCAGATTAATAATGGAGAAACAATAACTAAAATAGAATTTGACAATTTAAAAGATATGTTCAGATCAAGGGGATACCCTGTATCCTTATTAAAAAAAACAGGAAACTTATGTGATTGGAAAGAGAGTAAATATATGCCCCGTTGCTGAGAAACCCTGAGAGTGAGGTGGTTGAAAGCAACAAGGAAATATAGTTCTACTTGTTGTGTGCTTATATTTGACCATTATTCCCCAAATGTTAGACAGATTGTAGAAAAGAATTGGAGTTGTGTATTTGGGGCATTTGGTTTAACTGAGAAATTGGGACGAACCCCGAAAATAGTGTTTAGAAGGGGAATGAATATGAAAAATATTTTTGAATGGAGCCACAACAAAAGTTATGTCCCAATGGGGAGGATGAGTAAGTGTAAAGCTTGTAAGGAATGTAGGTATATTTATGAAACCAGGAATATGGTCAATGATGGATTCAACAGAGTGTTGTCAGTACAGGGGAATTACAATTGCAATACCAGGGGAGTCGTATATGTGGCTTTATGCCAGACATGTACTGCTTTCTATATCGGAAAAACAGAAAATCAACTGAGGAAGAGGATTTATCAATACCTTATATAGACATAGTGTGATATGTAACAATTTCAAGAAATTTGTTTTATGTGTGTTGGAAAAGGTGACTAGACAGGAACTTGGAGGGAACTGGTCCAGTTTTTTGGAATACAGGGAAACATATTGGCAAGTTTTATTGACTGCCACACATTTTCCTGGTATTAACGATAGGATATCAATTGGCAGTTTGTTGGTTCTAAAGTGGATAAAGTTTAGAACATACTGTTGCACCATAAGGGTATTTGTTTTTCACCTAGGTAGTGTAGGTTGTAATAGTAGGACACTGTGATTGGTTTGAAAACTATTTAATATGGTAGAATGTTATTAATAGGCTGATTTAATTTTTATTGGTTGTCTTTTTAAAATGAAATGATGTTGGTTGTCTTTTTAAAATGAAATTATGTTTTTTTTTTTTTTAATTAAATGATGTTTTTGTATGTAATTTTATTATTCAAATGTATTGAGGTTCTTATTGGCTTAATAAAATTGGAGCTGGGATATAAAAGAGGAAGTGTGTAAAGTGTTATCTGATGAAGTTCCGTTTTTTACAAATAAAGGGAACAAAAGCGCTTATTACCTTACAGTGGTGTTCTTGTTTTGTACTGCAAGGAGGCTTTGCTTGTGGTGTTGGTACTTTTATGCACTATTCCCAAACTTGACTTAGCAGCTATATAAACAAACAAAAATAACCACTGCTGAATAAAGCACCCTTGAATAAAGGCAGGCAGGCAAGAATAATAAAACACGTCCAAGCGCTTACTTTTTGGATTCTGTTGTTGTTTTACAATAAAAGATCTACCGATTGCAGTTCCTTGGAGTCTTTTGAGTTTTTATCAGCTGTGATACCATCGTGGAGCTCATTAGCCATTGGTGCACCCTTGTTTTATTATTCTTGCCTTAGCATCTATATAGTTGACTCATTTGCTTCTAAGCACTTAGTTAATTTCAATCCTTCTCTTTCTAATTAGGATGGGAAATTTATTGATAGGTATGTGAAATAAGTGTATACTTTGCAACTTTGAATTTCAGAATTTTAAATTTATGCTCAGGCTCGTATGTTAAGGTTTTTTTATCGGGTGTATATCATAAGTCCGAACGCAAAAGTGTCCGAACGCTGAAACTTCGAACTGGGAAGTTCGAAGTGTAAAAATAGCGAATCCGCAGAACATCAAATTCTTTCCCAGGGAAAGAATTCAGTGGGCCAATTCTGCGGCTTTGCTATTTCCTCCACTGTGTGCGATCTCAGAGTTGGTATATTTAAGTAGGGGGCGTGGGGGGCACAGCCCCCCACATTAGCAACAGTATGTAGTGTTTGTGTGTTTCCACGTTTTGTACCAGAACAGCGATTTTTTTTCCCTGGGAAAAAAATTGCTGTTCTGAGTGTTCGAAGTTTTCAGTTTTTTAACTTCCGGGTTCGATATTTACATAGTCGAACTTATGACAGTTTGATTATGTGATATAGACCCATTTTATCATATTGTAAAAATATGAGAAATGTTTTATCTGTAGTTTCCTCTTGTAAAAAATCTGCTTTAAATAACTTAGTTGCTTCTACTGCACAGGTCACACTACTCATTGTTTGCAGTCTGTTTGTCTTTGTTGATACTTCTTCTAAGGGCTATGGCCACAGGTACAGTTTTAAGGAGGTTTGCTTGGCTGAATTCTCAGTACCTTCTGGATGATATTAAAAATGTGATTTTAACTTCTCCCTTGGATAGATGTGATGGAAAGAGGTGATCAAAAAGTGTGATGAAAGGGACAAGCTGATCCAGGGAATCTCTAGGATTTTTCAACCCTCCTTTTCTGAATTGTCCAAGGGATTTTCTTTCTTCATGTCCAGTTTCTGCAAAAAACAGAATAAACAGTCTCAGCAGAATTCAGGTAAACAGACGTTTAAGAATTCTCAAACTTCACAAAATCAAGGACACTCCCAACAAGTCTGAATGACTGTTCCCACCCTGGCCCTCTTTCTCTTCCAGAAAGTCTGACTGTCCATTTTTCTCTTTGTCAACAGATTGTTTCAGATAAATGGGTTATACAAATCATTCATCAGGGTTACAGGTTGCAGTGGGAGGAAATTCCTCCTTTCCAGTGGTAATTCCTCATCCTGCAGGTCAGACCTTTTTGTTCCTCCTGTTCTTCATCACATGCTGTCCCAAGGAGTGATAAAACCAGTTCCTCCTTCCCAGGTGGGAAGGGGTTTTATTCAAGGATATTCCTAGTCCCAAAGAAAGAAAATGCCTGAAGACCAGTTCTGGATCTTTCTTTCCTAAACCTGTTTGTGATAGTGCCCAAATTCAAAATGATGTCACTTCACAACTTGTTGCCTCTTCTTCCTCTCTCAGGTTTCCTGGTAACACTAGACTTAAACGATGCATATCATCAAATTCCTATTCATCCAGACTTCAGGTGTTTCATAAAGTTTTGTGTGTCTGGATCACATTATCAGTTCTCTGCCCTACCCTTTGGACTGTCCACTGCACCAAGAGTGTTCACAAAGTGTCTAGCTCTGGTTATAGCTCATTGCAGGCTACAGAGTATCCACATTTTTCCATATTTAGTTAGAAGACTTACATAATTTTGCAGAGTCTTTTTCAAAATTTTAGGAATCTCTCATTCAAAACCCTTTCTTTACTCTCTCGCACAGGATTGTGTTCCAGGGATGTCAACTAGACACTTCAGTTCAAAGAGCTTTTACTTCACAGGAAAAAAATAGATCTTTATTTAGATCTATTTCTAAGTTTTTCCACTCAGATTTCAGTCACTGCGAGGGAACCCCGGGCAAGACTCTACATGAGAAAAATATAGTGATATCTGAAATCTCTTTGGTCCCAGCATCACTACCCTTTATCTTTTCTGATCCCAGTACTGGGGTTTATCAGAAGATAAATCACTTGGTGGAGACAACAGATATCCTTAAATCAAGGTCTGACCTTCTCCCTCCCTGGTCCAAAGTAGGCAGTCACCATAGATGTTTCAGAATTTGCTTGAGTAGCAGTTTCAGGAGACCTAAAAGTGCAGGACACCAAAGTCAGACGCAAGCGCATAAATATCAAGGAGATGCTTGCCGTGATCTAGGCATTCAATTCTTTGAACCAGTTTTGGTCTACAGGACCTCTTCAAGTGGTTACAGACAATCCAATAATGATGTGGTACATCAACACGCAAGGGGAACCATGTCGTACCCCCTTTGCAGACTAGCCGTGTTAGCTTGGAATATAGCTTCATGCCACAGTGTTACTCTACAGGCATCCTATATTCTGTCAGAATAAAATTGTGTGGCTGAGAAAATGAGCAGGATGAGGGATGAACCTTACAAATGGAAACTAGATTTGGAGGTCTTTCAAGATTTGATCCATCTGTGGGGAGTTCCTCAAGCACACTTCTTTTCTTACTGTCTGAACACTCAACTGGCAAAATTCTGTTGCAGGACTCCATGGAGGAAGACCTGGAAGACGGATGCTTTTTCTTTTCTTTGGAAAGGAATGTTCCTGTATGCCTTTCCACATTTTCCACTAATATCCAGAGTACTTATGAAGAGTCAGAAGGAATCCCCTAAGATCATTGTGGTAACTCCCTTCTGTCCCAGGCAACTGTTGTTCTCCCTTCTTTTGGAGATGGCCAGGCACAATTACCACAAGATTCCTCACAGAATGGATCTGCTCACACAAGAACACAAGAACAAGGGTGTTTTACACCCCAACATCAAGCATCTTCAATTTTTTACCTGGTTGATAAGGTCTTAATTCCTTTTAGGTACCTGTTTTCTCAGAACTACAGCAGTACCAATGGAAGCAAGAAGTCTGCTACTAAAAAGTCGTACATTAGCAAATGGAATAGGTTTTTTAGGTGGTGCCAACAAAATAAACAGCACCCATTCAGGGCTAGTTGTTCTCTGGTTTTACAATATTTGTTAGTTACTATCCTATGGCCTTTCTTATTCCTATAGCAAGGTAAATTTTTCGGCCATTTCAACATGTCTGCCCATGGATCCTTCTTTTCCAAGGCATTCACATGTTAAAATGTTCTTGAAAGGGGTTTTGCATAAGAGGCCTCCAAGTTAACAGGTGACCACTCCTTGAGATCTTAATTTTGTGTTAGAGAAACTAACACTTGACCCATATGAAACAGTTAATCTAGCTGACTTGAGGTTCTTAATATGGAAACAGTTTTATGGATTGCTATGACCTCTGCAAGAAGGGTATCTGAGTTGCAAGCTCTTAAGTTGAGTCAACCCTACTTCATTTTCCACAGGACAAAGTTTCTTTGAGAACTAATCCTTCTTTTATGACTAAAGTGGTTGTTGAGTTTACTTTAAATCAAACTATCCATCTCCCCATTTTCTTTCCTGAACCTAAAAATGAGACAAAAAGGATACTCCATACCTTGGATGTCCAGAGACAGATCATTGGATCAATTGTTCATTTCTTGCAAAGGTAAGAAGAAGGGACAACTAGTGTCGAAAATGGTTGTCTAAGGCTATTACCTTTTGTTATACTCACCATGACAAATCTGTTCTAGGCAGGGTCAAGGCCCACTTTACAGGGTCCTTGACCTCTTCTGTGGCGCTTTAATCTGATACTTGGTCTTCTGTACATACTTCTACAAAACACTATAAGCTGGATTCCTTCTCTAGCTCTAGATCACCTCCCAAATATATTTAGATATAGTAATATACCCATATAGCTAAGGCTACTGCAGCAGTGATCAATATGTAGAGCATAGTACATCCCCCTTTGTTTTTGGTACGTTTTTTAATGCCAGGGTGTGGAATTTAATTTTTTTGTTATTCCTAGTATTGTCCTTTCAGTGCTCAGCCTCCCTCTCTCTACTGGCAGTAAAGCTCTGAAGGACTTCACACCCAGACTTGTCTTTTAGTCAGCTCATCTCGAGCTGCTTGACAGTTTGTGGGTGTGAAAGGTGCCTCAGAGCTTTGGAAGCTGGCTGGCTGGCTGTTATATCCTTGGCAGTATATATAACCCATATAGCTAAGGCTACTGCAGCATTGATCATTCAGACATCTACTGTTATGGTAAGTTCAACTTACACAATTGCACTTTCTTTAATCTTCACTTGGGATAATATGTAAGCCATTGAGATTATCCATTTACAGCTCTGTATCCATCCTTTAATTCCTACATATCTGCCTTTTTGATCTTCAATACTACTTTCTAACTTCATTGGATGGCTCTTCCTTAGTAACATAACAAAACTACTCCCTACCTTTAATTCTGCCCGGGACGAGCTCTTTACCACGTTATATGCATCCCCTGAATATTTTTTATGCTGTTCTGTATTCAGATGCATCTCTAGCAAGGTAATACACTGTGTTTTAGTTTTTTTTGATGTATGCTAATAGTGTGTTCCTTTTCACTCTATTCCTTAGGCCATTAAGATTTCATGCCTTAAAGTAAATAAAAAAAAAACATTCCATGCCTTAAAATCTAGAGTCCCCTTATATATGTTTTCCCATGTATTTTCTTTATCCTTTTTTTCTTTCCTCTGTACAGTCCCTCTTTTGTGTCCTTTTCTTCCCTTCCTTTGTAATCACAGCTCTTACTTCTCCTATGTTTTCATCTTTTGTCTTCTTGTAACTTCCCTTCTTCTGACTGTCTGTTTTTTTTATTTCATCTTTGTTTTCTTGTCTCCTTATTAAACTCCTTACTTCCCATCTTCTTTATATTCCTTCCCTCCTCCCTCCCCTCTAAAACTATTTACATATGTACATCTTTGGCTTCCCTCAGTAGAGGTTGATAATCTGTATTGGACACAACCCTGTCATGGGCCCTTTTAGCAGTCATTATCATGACTGAGCTTATCCACCTAAGAGCCTCCAATGCCTTAGTGGCATCTTTCCCTTCCATTGATTTGCCCTGTTTCCCTCTCCAGACTTTTTCCAATTTCTTCCTTAAGCTCCTTCCTGCTTCTTCCTCTCTCTATGTTTGTTTTCTCAGGTTCCACCCTCAGTTTGAATTCCTTCTTCACCAAAGGCATTCCTTTAAGTTTTTTTTTCCTGACTAGTTTTGTTAGATGTTCTTTATATTGATCATTGCTGCAATAGACTTATTTATATGCATTATATCCTGCCAAGGACATAACAGCTGGACAACTTCCAAATCTTCAGTCATCTTCCTTGTACCTAAACTGTCGAGCAACTCAAACTGAGCTGCTGAAAGACAAGTTTTTAGGTGCAAAGCTTTCTAGAGCTTTACTGTTGCTGAAGAGTACAGTCCTCTGAGGCTTTTGTGGAGCAACAGTCTGCTTGTGCTTTTCTTTGCTGGGCAGATAAGTTCCCTTTGTGGAAAAAAATAATCAATTTTCTTAAATTTTGTTGACATTTTATTACTTTCCTTCTCAGGAAAGTTATTTTAAAGCTAGAAGTGTTTTTTTTTAACAGACTATGTCGTGACTGCACTATTCCTTTAAAAGGAGCAGTCATTTCTTTCTGTCAGTTGAAAAAATAGTGTAAACTAAACAAAAACATATTTTATGTGGAGAATTTGTGTTTATTTTCATTGTGGGGCTGTCATCGTGTTTTAAAGTGCTTTTTACTGTATTTTTTCTATCAAAAAGTAACTTTTATGGATCTTTTTTTTACCAGCCTTTGCTGCTTGTCTTCCCCAAGAAAGAGGCATTGTTGTTGGCTTGACCATGGAAAAGACTGTCGTTCCCACATTTGGTCCATCTTCCAATGATGAAAAGAAAAAGTTAATCAAACAGCCTTTGCCACCCAAGCAGACTAGCAATTTGCCTAAGGTGCAAGTAGGTGACTCTTTTATGGCCATTTGTTATACCTCAGACCACTCATCTTTTTACCATGAATCCCTGTGGTATAGTACCTACAGTCAGTATGGACCAGGGGCTCACCACTTCATCTGCAGCTGTTGGAATCTCCTCATCGGACAAAGGAGAGCCACTCTTGTTGATCCTGGGAGAGGCAACAGGGAAGGTTTCCCCTGCTGTATCAGAATGCTGTGCCCATCCCTGGGGAAGCAGCTGTTGCTATTAGTAACACAGTTGGTCCCATTTTTCCTGTATAAAAGAAACAGAAATCCAAGCATGTTATATATTCCTCCGCATGTTTCTTTGGATAGTAGTAGTTTACTGGGACTGGCTCAATGTATAATTCAGGCTATTGATCCTTCTTGTAAAGCAGATGTTCATCGTGTTTCACTGTTGCAGTCCTTACAAAATGGGTTATCTGGCACTCGGTAGCCCACAGTCATCCAGAATACCAAAGCCTTGGTATATGACATCGACTGACTTCGGCCGTAAACCCGACGTCAAGATGTCAGGTATAAAAGAAGGCAGCCGATGCCATTTCCTCCGTTTTTCTTGCTGTGGAGCCCAAAGCAGAAGCAATTCGCATGAGTGCCGGTCGGTCGATTACCTTCTTTTGTATTCTGACTACTTCAGTTGAAGACATCCTCAGCTAAATACCCCATTGGGGACCCTTTTTTCTTGCTTTAATGAATGTCAGAGAAAGTTAATAACTGTCTTGCCTGTGGAAAACAGATTCCGCACTGTGATTTTCATTCTTACTGTATCACTTGCTTATGCCTTGAGCACGACTTCCCTAACTGTGATCTCTGTGCTTCTTTTAATCTGCGTATCATACGCCGTAGAACTAAAATTTTATATAAGCATTTCGGAGTTTGGCCTAGATTTGTCGGTATGGCGTCTTCTGGTCTCCCAAATTCCGATGTTCCTAAGAAGCACAAAGATAAAGATCGCGACAGGCCTAGGGTCAGGTTGGCCGACGACGTTGCAGTTAAGTTGGTTGTCGGCCCAGTGGTTCTCAGTGAGGTGCTTTTGCAGACCCTGCACTCCACGGATGTTCAGCCGCAGGCCTCTATTGAGACTTTTTCTGATTCCTCCATGCCACAGGCTTCCCCTTCTTCTGACCCTCCATCAGTCACTACCTTCAATGGGTCTGGAGCCGCTAAGCAGGCCCCGGCTTCTGAGGCCTCTTTTCTTCGGCCTGAGACCAGACCCAGACTGACGGCCTTGATTCAGACTACCGCTGTGGCTAGACCTCCTGAGTCTCTCCAGCTTTCTAGCAGACCTTCCAACCACAAATTTACTCAAAGCAGGCACCAGCCTCCCCTCAAATTCCTCAGTCACAGATGATTAAAATGGCTGGTGACCTTTTGACTCTTATCTGGGGCTGTCAACCTCCTCCTTCTAAGAGGGCTAGAGAATTGTCCCCTGAAGTTTTGTGTCCCTCAGGTTCTGATGTTTCCAGCAACTCTGCTGATGAAGAGGAAGACTCAGCTTTATTCTAGTTTTGAGGATTCTGATGCTGAAGAATCTATCCCTTCTGCCTGTCCTCCAGAAGATTTTTCTTTTGGAGATACTCTGAATACTCTTAGAGAGCATTTCAAGTGGGAGAGTCAGAACTATCCTCAGTCTAAGAAAAGGATTAGGGAGTTCTTGGATTTACCACAGCATATGCCTCTGGCTATCCCTCTGGTGTTGGAAGTAGTTGATGATGTTTTCATGGAGAATTATTTGACTCCTAATTCTGTTCCTCCTGCTCCCAGGAAACCTGACAGGTATTATAGAGTTCCTGATTCTCATCAGTTTATTTTTAGGAATCCTACTGCTGATCCAGAGACTATTTCTCAGGGCCCTAAAGGTGTTAAGGCTACAGTTGCAAAAAATCCTGTTCCCTCTGATAGAGAATCTAGGGCCTTGGACAGGTGGGTAAAAAAGGTTTATACCTCTGCCACCCTTGCTATTAGGTCTGTTAATTGTCTTTTTCATAAGCTTAAGTTTCAGCAGCATACATTGGAGTCTATTAAGGCTAAAATTGCTAGTGTTCCTTCCCTAGCGGAGAGTAAGGACATGCAAGATTTATTGAATTCTGCCACTCTTGTGACTAAACATTCTTTACACTGTGGTTTTGACAATTTGGAGGCTTCTTGCAGGGCAGCAGTCACTGGATCTGTTATCAGAAGACATGCTTGGCTCAGGGAACAGCCCCTTTCTGAGCCTGTTAAATCTAAGTTACTGGATGTACCTTTGCATAAGGACAATCTTTTTTGTAACAAAGCAGACCAGGTCTTGAAAAAATTGGAGGATAAAGCCAAATCTATGCAAACTGTTAAAGATTTTCTGCAAGTTCAGCCTCCTCATTTTAGTAGGCATTACCCTTCTAAGAATTGGAATTTTTCTGATCCCAGTAAACAGGGACACACTAGGTCTAGGGGTTATAGGACTTCTAGGGGACATACTTCTACTCCTCAAAGGACTAAACAACGGCATGCTTCCTCTTCAAAATCTGGGAGTTCTAAGCAGTCTTCCCAAAGTAAGCATTCCCTTTGACTCAGCCCTCCCCCTGCCTGCCCCTGCTGGCCCAGGGTTGCCTTTGGGGGGAAGGTTGGCCAATTTTGCAGACATTTGGTCCACCATCACAGACGACAAATGGGCACTAAAAATAGTATACCAGGGCTACAAGTTTTCTTTTCACACTTTTCCTGTTCACCAAGGACACCCAAATATTCCTCCAAATCAAAAGGCAGAAGCAGAAAAGCAAATTTCTTCCTTGCTGAACCTGGGAGCAACAGATCCAGTTCCTGTACTTAAGATAGGCCAAGGTTTCTACTCAAGACTTTTTCTGGTTCCCAAAAAAGGGGGCAACTGGCGCCCCATTCTGGACTTGTCCATTCTGAACACTTTTCAGTTGATTCCCAAATTCAAAATGCTCACTCTTTAGCAGTTGCTGACACTGCTGGCTAAGGATTCCTGGCTGGTGACTTTAGATCTCAAAGAAGCTTATCTGCACATACCAATTTGGGAAAGTTGCAGGCAGTACCTTCGTTTCAGAGCTGGAAAGTGACACTACCAGTTCTCTGCACTGCCCTTTGGCTTATCTACTGCTTCCAAAGTTTTTACAAAATGCCTGGCTCCGGTCATTGCTTTTTGCAGGTGGAGAAACATTCAAATTTACCCTTACTTGGATGATTGCCTCATTCAAGCAAACTATCCAGAACAACTTCTAAAGGATTTGGATTTTGTAAGGAACCTTCTCATCTCTTTGGGCTGCACTCTCAGTGAAAGGAAGTCAAGAATGGTACACACAAGGGAGAGTGTATTCCTGGGAGCGAGTCTAAATACAGCCACCCAGATGGTATTCCTCCCTCAAGAGAAACAAATGCAGCTTTCGACTTATTTCAAAGATTTGGCAAGCATGACCCAGCTCTCTGCAAGGCAATTCCTGTGAGCCCTGAGATTCATGGCTTCATGTGTTCTGATGATTCCATATGCCAAACTGCATATGAGGAAAATACAATGGTACCTCAAGAGCATTTGGTGTCAACACACACAGGATTTAGACTTGATATTTCCTCTGATTCCCTGTCTGCAGAGTTTCTTTGGTGGGTGACAGCTTGTTCACAGAACAAAGGCCTGCCTTTTCAACCACCTCCTACAAGCATGTTTCTCACCACAGATGCCTCACACTACACTTGGGGAGTGCATCTAGATGGCAGATGCATACAGGGGACTTGGAGCAACCAGCAGATTCACCTGCACATAAATCTGAAAGAACTGATAGCAGTCCAGCAGGCCTTGCTGGCTTTCAAGCAACTTCTTTCTCCTGGAACTCTTCTAGTCGGGACAGACAACACCACAGTCATGTGGTACATCAACAAGCAGGGAAAGACTCACTCTTACCCCCTGTGCAGGCAAAGCATGATTCTGTGGTCCATAGCAGCCTCCTTGGGCTTACATCTGATAGTTCAGTTTCTTCCAGGCAGACTCAACACCTTGGCAGATTGTTTGAGAAGGCAGGTCCTAGATTCTCACGAGTGGCAACTGAACAAGACCATCTTCTATCGCATCATTCAACGTTTGGGTTCTCCCCAGGTGGATCTCTTCTCATCTCTGAACAACCATCTTCTTCCAATCTTTTGCACCAGGGAACATCATGACAAAGCCTGGAGAGTGGATGCTCTGTCCTTCGCCTGGGCACAACTTTCAATTTATGCCTTCCCTCCTCTGCCTGTTCTTCCCAGAGTGCTTTTGAAGACCCACTGCTTTGCAGTCTCTCCCAGTCACAGCCTTGGCATCTTCCCCTGATACCAGATCTCTTGGTTCAGGAAAAGGGAAAATTTCTACATCCTCATCTTCACACTCTGCATTTGGCGGCCTGGCTCATAGTATAAATCTATCTGAACAGGTGGTTGAGGTTCTTCATGAGGCCAGGTGGTCTAGCACTAGGAAATCATATGCAGATAAATGGAAAAGATTCTGTATTTGGATGCAAGCTGGAGGGGAAGACTCTTCTCAACCATCTCTTCCTCTTATTCTTGATTACCTAGCAGGCTTGCTTAATGGGGGGCTTTCCTTTTCTTCAATCAAGATTCATGCATCAGCGATTTCTGCTTATTGTTCCTTTGAACAACGCATCTTCTCACATCCTTTGATGAAGCAGTTCCTCAGGGGATTAGCAATTTAAAACATCCCAGAAGGGCACCTACTCCTGCTTGGGATCTTAATTTTGTGCTTGAGAAACTTACTTTGTCTCCTTTTGAACCATCTGCCTCAGCAGATTTAAGGTTTCTTTCCTGGAAAACTGCTTTTCTCTTGGCCATTACTTCAGCTAGAAGAGTTTCTGAGCTGCAAGCCTTAATAGCAGTAGAGCCTTTTATCATCTTCCATGTGGATAGGGCTTCTCTTCGAACCAATCCTACTTTTATGCCTAAGGTGGTTTCTAGCTTGACTCTTAATCTATCCACCTACCTACCTTCTTACCTACACCTCAAAATACAGGAGAAAGACTTCTGCACTCCCTTGATCTGCATAGACAGCTTCGATTTTATCTGGACAGGACTAAAACCTTTCGGAAGTCTGACCAGTTGTTGGTCAGTTTTGCATCTGGAGGTCAGGGCAAATCTATTTCTAAACAGACAATTTCTAAATGGATTGCCCATTGTATTCACATTTGTTACTTGCAGCTCCACAGAGTACCAGGACCCATTCTACTAGAGCAACTTCCACCTCAGCAGCCTTTTTGAGAGGTGTACCTAATAAGGACATCCTGGAAGCAGCTATTTGGATTTCTGTTCACAATTTCAAAAAGCATTACAATTTACCTTTGTTTTCAAAATCCAGGGCTGGTTTTGCCACTGCAGTTTTGCAGGGCATCCTTACCAACTCTTAAATTTTGGGTATTCCTCCTCCCTTTTTCTTTAGGCTTTGGGAGTCAACCTATTTTGTAAGGACTGCAACAGTGAAACACGAAGAACATAGTACAGTTGTGTACACTTACCATAAATGTAGATGTTCCAGTGTATTCAGTGTTGCAGTGCTGGATTCACCCCCTCCATCCCCTTTTTTCCTAAGGCACAGACTATCTGTTTATTTTGTGGATGGTATATTTCCAGAGATTTTCTTTTCCTGGTCTAGCCTTCTTTGGAGCTCCTGACAGTTATGACAAGAAAAACTGAGGAAATGACATTGGCTGCCTTCCTTTATACCTGACGTCGGATTTACGGCCGAAGGCAGCCAACGTCATATACCAAGGCTTTGGTATTCTGGCCGACTGTGGGCTACCGGGAGCCAGATAACCCATTTTGTAAGGACTGAAACAGTGAATACACTCAAACATCTACATTTATGGTAAGTGTACACAACTGTACTTTTCTGCTAAAAGAAAGAGGGATTCCTCTTTTCCTGAAAAGATTGAAGATGCTGTATCTGAACAGGAAGATGAAGGAACAAATTCAGAAGTTTGTCCTCAGATTTCTGATTCAAACATAGATGAGAGCTCAGTTTCTGACTGCCAGAGAGATTTCAGTGGTAGAACACTGAGGTTTCTCAGTCCCTCAAAATTAGTATGAATTGTTACAGAAGGATTTTCCAAAACCTAAACCCCTTCCTCCTGTCCTGTCTGCTTTACAGGATGTGTGTCTTACTGCCTGCGATTTCCATCCATCCATCCACAACCTCTTTATCCCATTTTTACAAATGGGGTCAGGGTATATTTTAACAACAGCAATCATCTAGAGCCAAGGTTTACACCGCTGGGTAGCTAATCCTGCCGCAGCTGTTCTTCTGTACCACATAGTTGCACGAGCACACATACCCCTATGGCCAGTTTGGAGTGGCCAATCCACCTACTGCATGTCTTTGGATCCTTTTTAAAACTTTTTATATTCTAAAAAAATATTTTGTTGTTTTTTCCTCATTTTTTATTCCAGTACTTTATGTTTCATATTACTTTTACCTTTTAACTTATCCAACAGAATTCTAGACAGGAAAGCCCCAGTTTCATAAAAATTCTCAGACATTTTTCTTCTCCTCTTTATAGCATTTCTCCATCATCTTTTAATTCCTTCCAAAAATATACCATATAGTATTCCTCTATAATATTGATATACCATAGTTTTCTATTTTCATTAATCTTGTTAATTTTCTCCTTACATGATTTTATTTTATTCTCACATTTTTCCCTCAGTATTTTCTTGTTTATGACTTCTTTTCCCTCTTTCATATTTCAATATGTCTTTGTTCCTGAATTATAACATTTCTCCATAATTTGCAAGTCTCTCTCTTTCACCTTTTGTATCATCCAGAAAAACAGGATTTTTAAGATTCAAACCTCCTTTTTCTTTTTATTGTATATCACATTGGATTCAATCCTGATCCTCAAATAAATATTTCTAACAATTTTCTCCATTTTAGTTGGAAACACATACACTCCTTGAATATGCTAGTTTTCATAATATGTACTTATTTAACATAAAACGTTTTTGTTAAAATTTAGATTAAAACTTCTCCCCATAACATTTTTTACTTCTATCAACATTTTCCACAATTCTATTAAATGTTCATACTCTCTAAATGTCACTCCTACTGCACTTATTTCCTTCCTAGTATAATATATTCCATTTATTTTCCTGATTTCACCAAACCCTTTGCTTTTATCCTAGTAAACTATAACCCAACTTGCTTTAATACTTCCTCTGCTTGTACCACCACTTCACTTATCCATTTCTTATTTTAACCACAATCGATAAATCATTGGCATATGACAGATTAATCAGTGTTCTAACGTATTTCCCCATCAAACAAACCATATTGACATATTTCAGTTGCAAACATTATGCATCACAATCAATCCAGTCATTGCCAGTCAAACATTCCATAGCACACTCAAATCCTGCCTTCTTTTAAACCTCATTCCTGCTCCAAAATGTTATTTTGCATGTACTGTTCCCACAGTTCCAATTTCTTTCTACGTAATTTGCTCCTACCCTTTTCTTAAAGATCCTATTTCCAGTTATTTTATCTTTGTTACTATATTCACTACTTCTAGTATAGTGGATTTAGACTATGGTTTCCATTTTCTAGTAATTGCTTTTTTTGGTAGCCACTATAATTAGACTCAGCAAGGTCTTACTATGTCTATGCAGTTCCAATTCTGTATCATAGCTCAAAAAATAATTTCCTTAGTTATTACCAATTTGCTCACTCAGAATTTCTGATAGAGTAGTCTGCATCCAATTTTTAAAGTCAGCCAACTCATTACACTCCCAGAGGATATGTTCACAATTACCTCTTTCTTCCCCATTATACACCCAACATTTGCTGTCTACCCGAGGAAAAATTCTTTGGAGTCTACTTGCGGTATACAAATGCCTATGTAAACACTTCCAAGCAAAAATCATAAATCTTTTATACTTTGTTGAATATTTTGGAGACATACATATATCCCCCATTGTTTCTTTGCGAATTGTTTATCCAGTCTCTCTTCCCATTCCTTTCTAACCTTCTCTGATTGATTCTTATAGTTGAGAATACAATCACCACTATCTTCAGGCACAAATAAATCCGGTCCAGCAAAGGTTTTAAAAGCTTTAATCCACTCAAAGCAAATCACGGGTATGTGCAAAAACCAAAAAAAAAAACAGCAACCAGTCGGCAGCAATACCAGCGTTTTTCTTAAACTTCTTCAGTTACAACTCCATTTTAGAAACTCATACCATATATAGGAGCCTAAAAATACAAACTGCCCAATCAGAATCAATGAATTAAAAATAATTGCTGTTTAAAGACAAATGCATGAATTTCACAATATAAATAAATGCTTTAAAGGAACTAACAGCATTTCCTATATCCACACAACTTGAAACACTCTTTTAAAAAACTTAAAACTTTAAAATAAAAAATTGAAATTAAAAACTGTAAACCATTTGTTAGAATGTAAAAATCAATGCTAAATTATACATTCTCTGTCATTAGTTTTCTAAAATGTATCGCCATCTAGTGACATAAAATGATATCCACAATTGTTTAAAACCTGAATACATGAATAGATTTGTATAAAGACATAAAGTGTACTTAAAATTCATTTGAATTTCAATAGACCTTAAAATTGACAATTGTAAATATAAAAGGATATATATATATATATATATATATATATATATATATATATATATATATATATATATATATAGTTTAAAAAGTACTTGTTGAGCTTAGCAGCTCTAAGCTTCTATAGATACCATGTCATTTAACCCTAGGTTTTTGCTTGCATTCAAAACAGTTGCCAGTACAATTCTCTGTATTCAATTAGGGTTTGGTTAGTGGGCACCACCTCCAATACAAAAAATTGATAACTGGAATTCATACATTTTATGGAATGTTTACATAAGGCATTTTTTTCATTTCTCACTCTGACATCATACAGATGCTCATAAATCCTTTGTCTAAGCCTTCTCTCACTTTTTCCAATATAAAATGATGTACATTCTTTACAAACTGCTATATAAATGATTCCCATTGTATCACAATTGGCAAAACTATTTAAATGTAGTGTTTTATTTCTAGCCTTTAAAAATATAGACTGACCAGTTATCAGGTGTGCACAGTAGTGACACTTGCCACACTTGAATAAACCTTTCTTTGGTCTAACATCTTTGATGTTGGCTTTATTATTATAACCACTTTCCAAAATGTTCTTGATATGTTTTCAAAAATATGATTCAAGTCAGAAATTTCTGAAAAAGCTGGACTGGAATTAGCTGATTGTTTAGTCAATTCTGCCAACACTTGGTCCTATAAAGGTTTCAATATTTTTAACTACTCTGGTGTGGAAATTGACAAGACTTGGTTTAGTTTATTTTCCAAAGGCTTCACCTTCATTCCCAAACAAAAAGTTGACATGTTTAAATTAATGGTTGATATAAAACTTTTCATTAGGAAAAAGAATTTAGAAATATTTTTTAATGGCAAATCAACTGATTTTGACAAAACAAATCTAAAGCGTAGCAGTACCCTTCAATCCTCCCATACACCCTCAACTAAAAACTTTGAGCTTAAACTTGAAAATGAAATTTAGCTGCTAAGCATATGCATTCCAATTTAACAAAAGCTGAAACAAGTATTTTGAAGGAGATTAGTAATAATCAAGATTTGAGGGTAATGAAGAGATGATGACTATAGATGAGGACAAATATTCTAGGGTGTCCATTAATGAAGTAAATATAGCCTACAAAAGATTCAAGTTTTGCCATATAAATATTTGACAGTTGATAAGCCAAAGTTCCATGCATCTTTTTGTGGACCAGAAGGTTAAAAACATTTTGGAAGGTAAAGACAATATTTTGAAAGATTCATGGGACCTTTTAAGGAAAGTGGAACCATCTTTATATGATGACAATTTGAGTTTTGGTACAATGGATGTGGTTGATCTTTTTGGTTGCATTCCACATGAACTAGGGTTACAATGGTTTGAGGAAGTATTAATTTCCAGCAAGAAGTTAACCCAGACTGACTTTAGGAATACCTTGACTCTGATGGAAATTGTATTGAAAAATAATTTTATTTATTTTCAAGGAGAGCATTTTAAGCAACATTATTATGTCACACTGGGAAGAAAAGTTCTTGCTTAACTCTCCTTTTAGTGTGTACTGGGTCTTATACACTAGATTTCTCGATGATCTATGTTTCTTTTGGAAGGGTAGTCAAAAAGATTTTTGTGAACTCCTAGAATATCTTAACAGAACCACCAGTTTTTTGAAGTTCACCCACAATTTTGATCATCTGGAGTTAAAATATTGGGATGTTAGTATAAAGAAAAACAATGGGAATTTTGTATCTTGTATACATAGAAAGGAAACATTTAGTAATTCCTATTTACATTTCTCTAGCTGTCACCCCATACATCGAATGACCTCAGGCGACAGTTTATTTCAGGAAGGTGTTGATTTTGAGGGACCTTTTCATCAACAAAGATTGTGGAAGAAGTGAACATTCTATCCTTGGAAAGAAATTGAGTGAAGACATATTAAGTCAGAATAAATTAAAGGCCAATCAACACAGGGCTGACTTTATAACCACATATAATGAACACTCAGGATTCATTAAAAATATTTTTACAAAAGAGTGGAAAGCTTTTTCAGAAATTTCTGACTTGAATCATATTTTGATAAAAATATCAAGAACATTTTGGAGAGTGGCTATAATAACAAAGCCAATAACAAAAATGTTAGACCAAAGAAAGGTTTATTCAAGTGTGGTAAGTGTCACTGCACACCTGATAACTGGTCAGTCTATATTTTTAAAGGCTAGAAATAAAACACTACATTTAAATAGTTTTGCCAATTGTGATACAATGGGAATCATTTATATAGCAGTTTGTAAAGAATGTACATCATTTTATATTGGAAAAAGTGAGAGAAGGCTTAGACAAAGGATTTATGAGCATCTGTATGATGTCAGAGTGAGAAATGAAAAAAATGCCTTATGTAAACATTCCATAAAATGTATGAATTCCAGTTATCAATTTTTTGTATTGGAGGTGGTGCCCACTAACCCTAGGGGTGGGATGTGGGAAACCCTAATTGAATACAGAGAATTGTACTGGCAACTGTTTTTGAATGCAAGCAAAAACCTAGGGTTAAATGACATGGTATCTATAGCACCTGTGCTGAAGCTTAGAGCTGCTAAGCTCTAACAAGTACTTTTTAAACTATATATACATATACATCCTTTTATATTTACAATTGTCAATTTTAAGGTCTATTGAAATTCAAATGAATTTTTAAGTACACTTTATGTCTTTATACAAATCTATTCATGTATTTAGGAGGTTTTAAACAATTGTGGATATCATTTTATGTCACTAGATGGCGTTACATTTTAGAAAACTAATGATAGAGAATGTATAATTTAGCATTGATTTTTACATTTTAACAAATGGTTTACAGTTTTTAATTTCAATTTTTTATTTTAAAGTTTTTATTCAAACGAATTAAGTTTTTTAAAAGAGTGTTTCAAGTTGTGTGGATATAGGAAATGCTGTTAGTTCCTTTAAAGCATTTATTTATATTGTGAAATTCATGCATTTGTCTTTAAACAGCAATTATTTTTAATTCATTGATTCTGATTGGGCAGTTTGTATTTTTAGGCTCCTATATATGGTATGAGTTTCTAAAATGGAGTTGTAACTGAAGAAGTTTAAGACGGTTTGCTTTGAGTGGATTAAAGCTTTTAAAACCTTTGCTGGACATTTGTGCCTGAAGATAGTGGTGATTGTATTCTCAGTTTTAACTTTCCACTATTTTGCTCAAGTTTGCTTTATTGATTCTTATAGTTATTGTGTAACATTTTATATGCTCTACTAATTATCCCTTTTTTTAGCAGCAACTTCTGGTCTAGATTCAACTCAAAATTCTGCGAGTGCTAGTCTTTTACTTAGGACCACCGTATTTCTTTCTCTCTACCTATACTCTGCTCAAGCCTGCAGTCCAAATAAGTTCTTGGCTTCTTCCCATTCTGTTACCTTTCCCTCTCTAATTATTTGCTCCCAATATCTTGGTTCAGTCTTTTACATTTTTATACACTATTCCAGAACCTGACCTAGCAGCTATAGCCTTAGTTGATTCCACAGCTGCTAAGCACTTAGTTAATTCCAGTCCTACTGTTTCTAATAAGGATGGGATAATTATTGATAGATATGGGGAAAAAAGTGTAAACTTCTGTTTGATTTTCCGAATTTTAAATTGTTGGGCTCATATGTTGAAGTAATATAAAAATCCCATCAGAGTTTTTTTCCACTTTCAATTGTTATACAATGCAATTACTGGTAAAGTGGAACAACGTGTAGCTGCTATTGTCAATAGGAAAAGGGGTAAGCTTCAAAGGGATTTAAAGGCATATTAAAATGCTTCTGCTTATGCCAATAATCAGTTGGCGACTAAAGACAACACTTCACCACCAGTACTGGACAAAATTGATGTGGGGGTCAACAACAATAGTGACACTAACATAATTTCAAATGAAAATCAGTCATCTTGAATACAAGAACCCCCCAGTACATCTACAGATTTTCTGCCTATTTTGTCTCCATTCCCCTATTTGACAAATTTTTCGGGGAATTCTCTAACCCCAAAGTGGCACCAAAGAGGGAAATTCAAATGCAAAGGGAGACATTGTTGAAAGTATTAAATTCAAATATTGAAATATCCAATTCATATTTTATTCCAGGTGTTTTGAATCTTAGTCCTGCAACATTGTGTCTTAAGCATTTTAAAGTACTAGAGAAAGGACAGTCATTTATTCCCACAGAATCTGCAGGTCTGACCTATACCTTTGTTGATTTTAGATTGTACTTGAGAAAACTAAATTTAAGTTGCATCTTACATGGACACTTGAGGAAACCACATAAAATAAGTACTTGCAATCCAGTTTTACATAACACGTTGCAAGTATTTCAAGGGTATGTTCAGTCTGATTTAAGGAGCAAAGTAGGCAAAAATTCCAGGATATACAATATGAGTGGTTCTGAGAAAAAAGCCCTAATTGAATTATCATCTAATAGAGGCATTCGTATCATGAGAGCAGATAAAGGTGGGACTTTGATAATGGACAGCAGTAAATATAACAAAACAATACAACAGTTGTTATCTGACACTAATTGTTATGAAAAAGCTAATAAAATTCAAGTGTTGAAATGCTTTTACATGATAGACAGTTCTTTGGATGAGCTTCTTCATGGGGAATTCGATCGTGACATTTTTGAATATATGGAGGTTGAGTTACCTCAAATGGTGAAACTATTTGGAATTCCCAAAGTACACAAAGATGCTATGAGTCCACCTTTTAGACCAGTGGTATCAGCACAGAAATGCAAGACAGAACACATTTCAGGGTATCTAGATTATATTTTGAACCCAGTAGTTCAGTCCTCGGAGTTTTATCTTCGAAACTCATGGCATTTAGTTGGAAGTGAAAAGAGTGTCGGACAGAGTGATGTTTATGAAGCTGGAAATTAATGGTGTGATGATGAATGTTATTAGTGCATATGCTCTGCAAGTTGGGTGTGCGATGGATGAGAAAGAAATTTTTGGAGTGAGTTGGATGAAGTGGTGGTGAGCATACCCAAGGGTGAGAGAGTGGTGATTGGAGCAGATTTCAGTGGACATGTTGGTGAAGGGAACAGAGGAAATGAAGTGATGGGTAGGTATGATGTTAAGGAGAGGAATGCAGGTCAGATGGTAGTGGATTTTGCAAAAAAGGAGGGACATGGCTGTGGTGAATATGTATTTTAAGAAGAGGGAGGAGCACAGGATGACATACAAGAGTGGAAGAAGATGCACACAGATAGATTAAATCTTATGCAGGAAGGCCAGTCTGAAGGAGATTGGAGACTATAAATTGGTGACAGGGGAAAGCATAGTTAGGCAGCATAAGATGGTGGTCTGTAGGATGATGATGGTGATGAAGAAGAAGAGGAGGAGAGTGGGAGCAGTGCAAAGGATGAAATGGTGGAAGTTGAAAAACGGTGATTGTGAGGTGGAGTTCAGGGAAGAGTTAAGACATGCACAGGGTTGCAGTGAAGAGTTCAGTAATGGCTGGGTAACTACAGCAGAGCTGGTAAGGGAGACTGCTGGAAAGGTGCTTGGTGTGACATCTGGACAGAGGAAAGAGGACAAGGAGACCTGGTGGTGGAATGAGGAAGTACAGGACAGTATACTGAGAAAGAGGTTAGCGAAGAAGAAGTGGGATTGTCAGAGAGATGAAGAAAGTAGACAGGAATACAAGTTGATAAAGCGTATGGTGAAGATAGAGGTGGTGAAGGATAAGGTGTATGGGGAGTTGCATGAAAGGTTGGACACTAAGGAGGGAGAAAAGGACCAGTACCAATTGGCTACACAGAGGAACCGAGCAGGGAAAGATGTGCTGCAGGTAATGATGATAAAGGATAACAAGGGGAACATACTCGCAAGTGAGGAGAGTGGGTTGAACACATGGAAGGAGTACTCTGAGGGGCTGATGAATGAAGAGAATGAAAGAAAGAGAAGGTTGGATGATGTGGGTATAGTAAATTAGGAAGTGCAATGGATTAGCAAGGAGGAAGTAAGGACAGCTATGAAGAGGATGAAGAATAGAAAGGCTGTTGATCCAGATGACATACCTGTGGAAGCATGGAGGTGATTAGGAGAGATGGCAGTGAACTTTTTAACCAAATTGTTTAATGAAATCTTGGAAAGTGAGAGGATGCCGGAGGAAGAAAGACGTGTTTTGGTACCAATTTTTAAGAATAAGGGTGATGTGCAGAGCTGTAGTAACTACAGAGGGATAAAATTGATCTGTCACAGCATGGTTAAGAATGGAAGTGATGATTAGTGAGCAGCAGTATGGTTTCATGCCGGGAAAGAGCACTACAGATGTGATGTTGCTCTGAGGCTGTTGATGGAAAAGTATAAAGAAGGTCAGAAAGAGTTGCATTGTGTCTTTGTGGACTTAGAGAAAGCATGTGACAGGGTGCCTAGAGAGGAGTTGTGGTATTGTATGAGGAAGTTGGGAGTGGCAGAGAAGTATGTAAGAGTGGTACAGGATATGTACCAAGGTAGTGTGACAGTGGTGAGGTCTGAGGTAAAAATGACGGATGCTTTCAAGGTGGAGGTGGGATAATGTCAAGGATCAGCTCTGAGCCCTTTCTTATTTGCAGTGGTGATGGACAGGTTGACAGACAAGATCAGACAGGAGTCCCCATGGAGTATGATGTTTGCAGATGACATTGTAATCTGTAGTGAGAGTAGGGAACAGGTTGAGGAGACCTAGGAGAGGTGGAGATATGCTCTAGAGAAGAGAGGAATGAAGGTCAGCTGGACTAAGGCAGAATATATGTGTGTGAATGAGAGGGAGGATAGAGGAATGGTGAGGATGCAGGGAGTAGAGCTGGCAAAGGTGGAGTGGGTGGAGAAGAGTGTCAGGAGCGATTTGTGATGGACAGGTACCAGTAAGAGTGAAAGGGAAGGTCTACAAGAGGGTAGTGAGACCAGTTATGTTATATTTGTTGGAGACGGTGGCATTGATGAAAAGACAGGAGTCAGAGATGGAGGTTGTAGAGTTAATGATGCTAAGATTTGCATTGGGTGTGGCGAGGATGGACAGGATTAGGAATAGGGTCAGCTCAGGTTGGATTGTTTGGAGACAAAGTCAGAGAGGCAAGACTGCATTGGTTTGGACATGTGCTGAGGAGGGATGCTGGGTATATTAGGAGAAGGATGATAAGCATGGAGACGCCAGGTAAGATTAAAAGAGGAAGGCCTAAGAGAAGGTTTGTGGATGTGGTGAGAGAGGATGTGCAGGTGGTTGGTGTGACACAGCAAGATGCAGAGGACAGAAAGAAATGGAAACAGATGATTCACTGTGGTGACCCTTAATGGGAACAGCTGAAAGAAGATGATTAAAGAAACATCAGACATGTTTTGCAGACTGGCATTTTGCATCTTTGGATGTTGTGTCTCTTTACACTTGTATAGATCAACAAGATGGAATAGAAGCTATAAAGGAATATTTGTCATCATTTTCAAATTTGAATGTAAACACTATTTGATAGAAACCTTTATAAACAGAAAATCTGTGTGATGGGTGCCAAAGTTGCACCAGCCTTTGCAATGAATGTAGCAATGCCTAATATATATATATATATATATATATATTAAAAAAACTCTGGGGCATTTCTCCCCGGGCCTCCGCTGAAAACAGGCTCTGTGGAACCTAGTCAGACTTTACCGGTCAACTAATGATAAATAAAATAAATAAATAAATAAAAATAAATAAATCAGAGTAACATCATGGCATAGTACTTTTTGTTTCATATGTTAGTTCTGACAAATTGTGAAAGCATGAGGAACATTTTATCAACAGTTTAGTTTTGTTTAGAAAAATCTAATTTAAATAATTTAGTTTCTTCAGTTGCATAGGTCGCTGCTCCTTGTATACAGATTGTGTGCATGACGGTGTTGATACTTCTTCCAGGACTATAGCCACTGGTACTGTTTTAAGTCGGTTTGGCTGCATTCTCAGAACCTCCCAAATGATGTAAAAAGTGAGATTTTAAATTCTCCTTTGGATATTGATTTAGTGTGCTCAGCCCCACTACTGCAGAAATGATCAAAAAGTGTGAAAGGGGCAAGCTGATGCAGGGAATTTAGACTTTTTCAGCCCTCCTTTTCCAAATTGTCCAGGGGATTTTCTTTCACCTCACCTAATTTTGGCAAAAAACTCAATAAACAGCCTCAACAGGATTCAGGTAAACAGATGCTTAAGAAGAAATGCAAGGGTGTTCCAGAAAGAAGTCTCAGACATCCCAAAACCAAGTACAGTCCAACATATACTCAAGAAACCTTGTTAACTCCTCCCACCTTGGGCCCCTTTTCTCCTCCAGAAAGTTTGAATCTCCATTTTTATTCTTTGGTAACATATCGTTTCAGACAAATGGGTTCTGAAAAGTTATTCACGAAGGTTACAAATGGCAGTGTCAGGAAGCTCCTCCTTTCCTGGGAGCCATTCCTCATCCAGGAGGTCAGACAGTTTTGTTTCTACCTGTACTTCATCGCATGCTATCCCAAGGAGTGATAGAAACAGTTCCTCCTTCCCAAGTAGGGAAGGATTTTGTTTTCATAGATATTCCTAGTGCCAAACAAAAAAACAAAAATGATTGAGACCAGTTTTGTATCTTTCTTTTCTAAACCTGTTTGTGATAGTGCCTATATTCAAAATGTCATTTCACAACCTGTTACCTCTTCTTCCTCTTTCTATTCATCCAGATTTCAGATGTTTCTTAAGTTTTTGTGTGTCTAGATCACATTATCAGTTCTCTGCCTTACCTTTTGGACTATTCACTGCACCAACGGTGTTTACAAAGTGTCTAGTTCTGATTATAGCTCACTGCAGGCTACAGGTTATCCTCAGCTTACCATATTTAGATGAATTGCTTATCTTTGCAGAGTCTTTTTCAGTGTGTCAGGAATCTCTATTGGGTGAGAGATCTCTTGCACAAACTGAGATTCTAAGAGAACATTCAAAACTCTTTCTTGATTCCCCTATACAGGATTGTGTTCCTGGGATGTCAGATAGACACCTAGTTTCTAAGAGGTTTTCTTCCTTAGGAAAAAAAAAGATATTTATTGAGATCTATGTCTAAGGTTTTCCACTCAGACTTGGCAAGTGTGAGGGAATACCTCAGGATTTTGAGTCTCATAGCAACTGTGATTCTCATGATACCCATGGCAAGACTCCACATGAGAAAGATAAAGTGGTATCTGAAATCTTGTAGTCCCAACATCAACATTCCTTATCTTTTCAGATCCCAGTACTGAGGTTTGTCAGAAGGGATATCTTTTGGTGGAGATAACAGATATCCTTAAATTAAGGTCTCCCCTTCTTGTTCCAAAGCAGTCAGTCACCAGAGAAGCTTCAGACTTTCCTTCGGGAGCAGTTTCAGGAAGGATAAAAGTGCAGGGGTTTGGGACACCAAGGACAGACACAAGCACATTAATATCAAGGAGGTACTTGACCTGATCAAGGCACTAAACTCTCTGAAACTGATTTGGTCCCTGGGACCTCTTCAAGTGGTTACAGACAATATAACAGTGATGTGGTACATCAACAAGCAAGGGGGAACCAGGTCATACCCCCTTTGCAGATTAGTCTTGTTAGCTTGGGATGTAGCATCATAGCATAATCTCACTCTACAGGCATCCTACAATCTGTCAGAGCAAAATTGTGTTGCAGACAAGCTGAGCACAACCAGGGCAGATCATCATGAATGGAGACTGGATGGGGGGGGGTCTTCCAAATTTTGATCTATATGTGAAGAATTCCTCATGTAGACTTATTTGCCTGTTCTCTGAATAATCAGTTGACAAAATTCTGTTCCAGGTCTCTGTGCATGAATGCATGTAAGACAGATGCATTTTCTTTTCCTTGGACAGGAATGTTCCTGTATGACTTTTCACTAATATCCAGGGCACATCTGAAGATTCATAAGGTATCCCCAAAGAACATTGTGACTCCCTTTTGGTTCAGGAAACCTGCGGTCCTCCCTTCTTTTGGAAACAGCCAGAGACAATTACTACAAGCTTCCTCACAGACTGGATCTACTCACACAAAACCACGGGTGTTTGATACTCCCCAGAATCAATCATGTTCAGTTGGCTGCCTGGATGACAGTCTTAATTCCTTTTAGGCACCTGTTTTCTGAGGATGTGCATCAGATGCTAGTGTAGACAAGAAAGCCTGCTACTAGAAAATCCTACATTAGCAAATGGAAAAGGTTTTCTAGTTTGTGCCAACAACATGACCATCACCCATTCAGGGCTAGTTCTTCTCTGGATTTACAATGTTTGAGTGATTTACTATCATATGGCCTTTCTTATTCCTCTTTCAGGGTTCATTTATCAGCCATTTCAACATCTGCCCTATGGATCCGCCCTATGGAGCCTTGTCTTTCACTGCAGTCTCATGTCAAAATGTTCTTGAAAGGGGTTTTGCAGAAGAGGCCTCCTAGAAAACTGGTAGCATTTCATTGGGATCTTAATTTTGTGTTAGCGAAGCAAACCCTTGCTTCATTTGAACAAGCTAATCTGGCTGACTTGAGGTTCTTAACATGGAAAACAGTTTTACTGATTGCTCTGACCTCTGTAAAAAGGGTATTGGAGTTGTAGGCTGTTACTTTGAGTCAACCCTACCCCATTTTCCACAGGGACATGGTTTCTTTGAGAAATAATAATTCTTTTATGCCTAAAGTGGTATCCGACTTTACTTTAAGCCAAACTATCCATCTCCCTGTTTTCTTTCCTGAGCCTAAAAATGAGAGAGAAAGGGTACTCCATACCTTGAATGTACACAGCCAACTTGGGTACTATCTTGACAGAACTTAATCTTTCAGATTTTTGGATCAATTGTAATTTTGCTGTGAAGTTAAGAAGGGACAACCTGTGTCTAAACAGACTATTTTAAAATAGTTGTCTGGGGCTGTTACCTTTTGTTATACTCATCATAACAAATCTATTCCATGCAGGGTCAAGGCCCACTCTACCAGGACTTTGGCTTCATCTGTGGCTTTTTGGAAAGGATTACATTCTAGAAGTATTCTAGAAACTAGTGCTTGGTCCTATGTACATACCTTTACAGAGCACTATAAGCTTGATTCCTTCTCTAGTTCTAGCTCAAGCCTTGCTAGGACCTTTCTCAAGGAGCTCTTGTACCCTTCTCCTTCCACCTCCTAAATACAGTTAACAATGGTAATCTACCCATATAGCTAAGGCTACTGCAGCAGTGGTCAATATGAAGAACATAGTACAGTTGTGTAGGTTTAATTTACCATAACAATAGATGTTTGACTCATCACTGCTGCAGTAGCTGTTCCATACCCTCTTTATTTGTTGTGTTTTTTTATGGTAGGGTGTGGGCATATATATGTGTGTGTGTGTGTGTGTATATATATATATATATATATATATATATATATATATATATATATATATATATATATATTTTGTTCCTAGCATTGTCCTTTTAGGGCTTAGCCTCCCTTTCTCTGCTGACAGGAAAGCTCTGAAGGACTTTGCACCCAAACTTGTCTTTTAGTCAGCTCAGCTTCAGCTGCTTGACAGTTTAGGCTTGTGGAAGGTACCCTGAAGTTTGGAAGCTGGTTAGCTGTTACATCCTTGGCACTATATAATCCATATAGCTAAGGCAACTACAGCAGTGATAATTGTAACATGTATTGTTATAGCAAGTTCAACTTACACAACTGTACTTTTTCTTATACTTATCTCCTCCATTGTCTCAAACTTCTTTGTTGTCTTCTGATAACTTTATTGTCATCCTTACAGTCCCATGGCCCTCCCTACACTTGCTTTTTTTTTCATTTTCCTTTCTTCTAGTATTATTTCTTCATCAGGGGTTTACTCCTTTTCTGCTTGCCAGTTTGTCCTTCTAAGTTCCTGGCCAGTGCATTATCTATACTCCCATTTTTGTAAGACCCCCACCTTATTCTAACTTTAAGAGCATAGTTTATTTATTTATTTTTTAATCTTACTTTACTCTGTAGGTTTGGTATTGTTTTTACTTCTCCTTACTTATCAATTTGTAGTCTCTGCTTTCTCTTAGTGTCTGTTAAATCACATTGCCATTCTATTTCTCAGCTTTCATTGATCTGCATGGGCCTAGACCTTCTTACTTCCTCTTCATTTGTGATCTGGTTCACTTTACCCCTCCTCTTCTTTACTGTGGTTCAGTTATTAGCTAACATGTTCATGTGCCCATTCCTTTCCTGTGATTAAAATTTGTATGGCATCATTCATCCATTATCCCTCCCTTCCCCGTGCCTCAGTCATATATTGCCTACTGTTTTGTTTTGTATAATTCAAGATGTGTATGACTGTCAGTTTATTTCTAATGAGCTTAACAAATATTTAATAATCGCTTTAGCATTTATTTCAACTTAATATGACATATTTCTTCCGTTATCCCTCTTCCATAGTTCAGTGTCACTGAATGCTGTCTTATTTACTCTTCACACTGTAGATGCCTTTGCGTTATTTCTCAAGAGAATCATGTTACATGCTTGTTTTGTTTTATACCATTCAAATTGTGAATGACTGTTGGATTATTTCTTACATAGCCTTTACTTATTTCTCCCATGTGAGGTTATTTCAAATTACTTTGTCATCTTTAATCAGTCATCCCTCCCCTATACTCCATACACACAGCGTGCCTTTTTATTTTGTATAGTTCCAAATTTTTTGTTGAATTATTTCTCACAATATTAATAACTGTTTACCATTCTATTTTGCATTTATTTATTTCTCATGTGAATTTTTTACTTTTATTGTCAACATAAATTTTTCTTTGGATCAGCAAATTTCACTTGCTTGCTTTCCTTTCAGTATCCACTTCTCTCTCGTGTGTCTTTTATTGATATATTTATACCAGTCCAGTTATTCACATTACAATGTCTGCATTCTTATACTCAAAAGTTTTTATTGTTCTCTTCATTCTCCTGCTTTTGCATACTCCTCTTTCAGTTTCAAGCTGAGTTAATCTCTCCTTGCTTCCTTCCTTCCTTCTTGCTTTTCTATCTTCTCTATCCGCTCTTGCAGTTGTTGCTGTCACAGGAGCATAGGAAAATATCTGCTATCTTTCTTTTGTCTTGCTTGATCTCCTTCTTCACCTGTGAGTTGCAAGTCTTTTATTTCCTTCCTTCTCTCTTGTTCTTCCCAGGCATAGATTTAGTGGCTTTCTCAAGAATTCCTTGCCTGTTTTGGGTTGATGAATGATTTAATTGTGTCTTGTGCATGCATCTTCATCATGGTGGAATATTTCATTTTCCATCTGAAGTTTTTTTCTTTGTAGGCCTTGAGTACTGGAATTATAGTATTCCTCTTAACTCTTGTCTCATAAAAGAAATTGTGTTCAACAAAGACATATACATCTCCCACTTTTAGTTTCTTTCCTGGGCTCCATATCTCTGCTAAGATTTTTTACTTTTATTTCATGTGTTTGGAATCTTAGTATAATTTCTCATGGCCCCTTCTGCATTTCTGTTGCAGGGAACCATGCTAGGAGTTGCACTATTTCAATCTTTATCCCTGCCTGTGGAATTGTAGTCTATTTTGCAAAGGATCCCACCATCTCTTTCAGGCAATCTGCCCACTTAAATTGCTCTAGTATTCCCACTGCTTTGGTTTTCTTCTTGCATAGTCTTCCATATCTACATTTGTTGCTTCAAGCAATCTAACCTCATCTCTATCAACTCAACTCGAACTGTCATCTCTTTGTTCTGTGCCAAAAGCTCTTGGCTCGCTATGGTATTATCACTGAGATCCACAGTTACTTCTGTCATCTTTTTTCCTGCATGGTTGTTTTCCAGCAGCATTGACTTTACTTTTTATTTCCACCATATTACCTCCAGGGTAGCTTAGTCTCCAGCTGGTGTAGTTTATTATGTTTTTCTTCCCCTTTCCTGTCATTTTTTGCCAGATTTGCCTGTCATTAACTGTCGAGAGTCATAATCAACTACTTTTGTTTCTTTCCCTTTTTCCTTCACTTTATTTTATTTTCTCTGGCAGTGGAGCACAACAGAGTTGCTTGTTTCTAGTGTGGTACCATACTGTAAGTCTCCAAGATGGCGTATGATATTGCCTATAACAATTGTGATTCACAATCTTTAGTCCCTGTAGAAGCAGATAGGCTTTAAAAAGTTTCTTAAACCAGCAAACAATATTTTTTTCTCTTTAGTCCTTCCCCCCTGTGTATATAGAGGGAAGGTTTTGGTACAGATTTTATATTACAATTTTTTATTTTTCTGCTTGGCTATATGGCATTTAACTATTAGTCCCTTATTCATGCCTGTCTCTATCTTATTGTCTTTTGACATGTCTCTAGTATCTTAACATGTCTCACGGGTATGTATGATTATGCAGATACTGTGTCTAGGGCCTCTGCTTTTGTTACTGTCTGAGGAGGTATGCCTCGGAACAAATACAGAAGTTTTATGTTGAAAAGAAGTCTGAATTTTTGAATTCAGCTTTAGAGAATTTTTTTTTTTGCCCATTTGCTACTCAGGTCCACCAACAATTTGTTAAAAGAGAGAAATTAGTTTTGGGAGCTTCTAAGATTTATCAGCACCCCCACCCCTTCAACTCTTCCAGATCCTCTTTAATGCTAAGAAACAAATAAAGATGGCAGGAAGGGAACAATAGCAAACAAGAACCTTTCCAATAAAGGGATAGTATTCAGCTTTAGAAAGGTTATGCTAGACTGCCACCTTTCTCCCCCTCTTCTTCTGCCTTAGTGTCTTAAAAACCTGTCAAAGCAACTTGCTATGTTCATTCCCCTTGGGCAACAGATTGTGGCAAACTCATGACTATTAAAGGTGGTTTAAGAGAAATACAGTTGGCACTGGGTACAAAAACCTCCTTTCAGAAAAACTCCTTCCATCCCTCTGAATTGAGCAAATTTTCTTCCTACAGTTCTTTAAGTTTGCACACCCTAGAACTGCTGTCCTTTATTCAGGGGACAAAGACAAAGGCTTCTATTCCTGAATGCTTCTGGTACCAGAGTCTTCTAAGAGACTAGTTTTATATATTTCCTTCCTGTTTCAGTGACTCTGCATTATCCTTCGGGTTATCTGCTGCTTCAAGTATTTTTGCAAAGTTTTAGCAACAGCCTTAGCTTATACTACATTGAATGGCACTTTTTTTTATTTGAATGACTTACATTTGCAGAGGATTCTCCCAGATGTCAAGAGTACTTAACATGGGGTTCAATTCTTCTAATCATTCTGGGCTTCCAGATAAAGTTTCAAGAGTCCTCCTTAGACCATTTCACACTAGATTGTCTTTTAAGCTGTTTTGCAGACACTCGGCATCAAAGTTTTTATTATGTGGGGAAGGTGGAGTTTTATCTGGAAACTTTCCTAAACAAATTTATTACCACCTGCTCACTTTCTCATTTCTGTCCTAACTCCTTTATTCACCAACTCTCCAAAATTAACTGGTCTTACCTCACCACTTTAGATGAAGCTGTCCACTCCTTCAACACTACATTCCTAAACATTCTTAACTCCTTTGCTCCTCTTCGCACAATTAGAATGAAATGTAATACTGCTACCTGGCTCACTAAATCTACCAGAACCCTCATGAAAGACCAGGATAGGATTTGGAAAATGTGGGCTAAAACTAGGACCCCTTCTCTTCTTCAGAAATATAAAGAACTCAGAAATAAAATTTAAAAAATCATCCATTTTGACAAAATAAACTTCTATGCCAATCCTTCCTCTACTCTTAAATCAGACCCAAAGAAATTCTGGAACTCTATTAAACAGACTCTTCATCCAGGAAACCCTTCCTCTCCTAACCCATGTCCCAGTGCAACACCTGAAGACATAGCCAACAAATTTAACAATCATTTTATAAAGTCAATAACCTCCATAATAAATCCCTCCCCAGAAACAACACTAGCACCCCCACAAACTCTATACCTCTTCCAAACTCTCCTAACTCCTTCTCTCTAAAAGTAGTATCAACTAACTATGTAAAGTCATTACTCTCTAAACTTAAACCTTGCTCCCCATCTGTTGACAAGCTACCCTCTTACTTCCTGCAGATTGCCTCTGAACCTCTTGCCTGTCCTGTATCCATCTTAATCAACCAATCCATTTCTGAATCCTGTGTCCCCACTGTATGGAAGAATTTCATTACTCTACCCATTCACAAAGGGGGCAACTTCTCAGACATAACCAACTTCAGACCGATTGTCATACTCTCTCCATTCTCAAAAATCCTAGAGAAATGCATTCACAAGCAGGTAATGCATTACCTTCACCAGGAAATCCTTCTCAGACCCACACAGCATGGTTTCCATCCCAAGCATAGTACAACTACTGCACTGATATCATTCATCAACATAGTCTCCCTAGCTCGTGATAACAATAAACTTGTCTCATGCCTATTCCTTGACCTTTCTAAAGCCTTTGACACTGTCTCTCACCCACTCCTTCTAGATAAACTCACTAACTTACATTTCTCTCCCCCTACTATCTCCTGGTTCTCCAGCTATCTCTCTACCCACCAGCAATCAGTTAAATGGCTCTCTGCACTATCCTTCCCTCTCACTGTACAAATGGGTGACCCCCAAGTATCCATACTGGCACCACTACTCTTTAATCTTTTCACCAACTTGCTCTACTCCTTTTGTCCCCAGTCATCTCTTGTGCAATATGCTGATGATTCAACTGTTATAACCATTGCTGGCAACCCAACTGACCTCCATTCAACTACCCAGGCATCATTCCACATCACTGAGACTTGGCTTAGTGATAACAAGCTAATACTTAATCCAAAAAAAACTAAGCTCCTACTCTTCCTCCCTAAAAACATCACCGCACTCAAAAGTACATTTACCATCTTATCCTGCAACAACACTATCATCTCAGCTGAATCTAGTACTAAATTGCTAGGTCTTACAATAGATGATCAGCTTAAGTTTGATCTCCATATTACTAACTTGGTAAAAAGAGCTCATCAGAAACTTGGACACCTTTTCCATATCATGAAATACTTAACTAACACTGCCCAAATAACTCTCTCCCAGGCTTTATTACTCCCAATACTCCTGTACAGCTGCCACATATTCACAAACCTAAATTCTACACTTATTTCCAGGCTTGAAACTACCTATAATAAGATTGCCAGATTTGCAGCTAACCAAACCTACAAGTCTCACCACTGCTTAGTACTACAGCAACTAGACTGGCTAGAATTCCCTCAGCTGTTCCAACTATACCAACTACAAATCATCCACTCTATCCTCTAGCTACCCCCCCTTCTGCCCCAGCCTCTCCACTATCATATCCAAATATTCCCCTGCTAGGATGCTACGCAGCTCAAATCAAGAATTATTAGACACCTACAAACCCAAAACCAAAATAGGCTGCCTTCTCTATAACTATAACCCAGCTATATCCTGGAACCAACTCCCCTTGGAAATAAAATCCCTCCAACATAGCAAAGGTTTCAAATTAGCCACAAGGAAATACCTAAAAACAAAGTGGACTTGCCACTGTAGCCAACCACCCTGAAACCACAATTCTTTCACCTATTTCACCACCTCACTCTTAATGTATCTCTAACACTATTCCCCTGCCTCTTCTACCTCCTCCCTTCCTCTATCTCCAACCACTCAATTCTTACAGTCTCAAAACAACCTACCTGTCTAGTCTGTCTGCTATACTCTACCTCCCGTACATTTCCTACTAGCCATTCTTACTTTCCTTTCTTGTTTCCAAACTCCTGTACAACTAGATCCTTCCCACTTTAAATAAGCACCTGCCTAACTATTAACTCATTTTGCTCTAAGCAGCTTAAATAATATTGTAACTAGTCACATTTTCTTCTGCTAATTGTTTGAAACCTTGTTTTTTACAACTCACATACTTGTCTGCCAATTGTTAATACTCTGTATAATTGAATTGCTGAGGAGCTTTTTTTTCTCTCCAGGTCTCTGCTTGTAAGATTCTATAGCTAATTGTTACTACTATGTTACTAAAATGTAATAAATTGTTTTCTAGTCCTGAGGAGCTTTTCTCCCCGGGTCTCTGCTGAAAATGAGCCAAAAGCTCAGCCAGACTAACCCGGTTAACAAATGTAAAATAAAATAAAATAAATAAATAAACTTCTACAGCCAGAAAGCTTCTCAGGATTCTGGTGCTCACTGCATGATTTCTCTCACTGGACTGTATATGAGAAAGATTCTATGGTATCTAAAAAAACACATGGACCCACTTCTTGCATCCTTCAGATACCCATCGTGGACATTGTTTTAATGGAACTACACTTGTGGAGACTACAAATGCATGCAATCATCACATGAACTCTCCCTTTTCTTCTCAACCTCCAAGTTAATTAGTATCTATACATGCCTCAAAATTTCCTGCTAGACAAGCATGTTCCATCTGACCCGCAAGGTACATAACTTATTTGAGATTCTTTTATTAACATAAAAGAATGGTGACCTAAGGGCAGTTTTGGAACTTAGCCACTTAAATCTGTACCTCAAGCACACAAAGCTCTGAATGGTCTTGACACTGTCCCTCCTCCTTCTCTTGAGGAAGGAAGATTGGATGTGCTCAGTAGACCTTAAGGATGTGTACTAGCACATAAAGGTGGACAGATGCTCCAGGAGGGTTATTCACTTCCCCCCTGGCAGCCAGTCACTTCCAATTCAGAGCCATGTCCTTTGGTCTCACCACAGCCCCCCAGGCATTCACCACATGCATGACGGTGATTGCAGCTCATTTCAGACTGCAAGGGTTGTGGTGTTCCCCTATATAGATGACTGGCTTCTCACTGCTACTACCACATCTCTTCTTTTTTGTTTTTTCTCTACCAGGTCTTTTCTTGTCTAGTCTGGAAACTATTTGCTTCAGCTTTGTTCCCACATAGGGATTACAGTAAACAAAGACAAATTACAATTCTGTTCAGTACAAACTCTGAAATTCGTTGGAGCCCACTTGAACACAACCATTCAGATAGTAAGGTTACCGGAGAGCAGGTTATCTACATTATGCAATCAGGCCCTACAGTTTCTCTCCCATCATATGCCACCTGCCAGACTAGTTCTACAACTTTTGGGATCGATGGCAGCATCCATTTCCTTGGTTCCCTTTGGCAAGGTATTACATTAGAGTGTACAGTGGATATTAGTGGTTCAGTTGTCTATCAGATACCAAGCCATGAGTTTTTGAGTTTGATTAACAAACATCTGCAGGGATCATGTAGCTTAATGGATTCAATCATCAGAAGTTTCCCAGGGCCAGTTGTCCCTTCCCCTCCCAAAGCCAAGGTGACCACGGATTCTTCCCAGCTATGGTGGTTCAGGGTATGTGGGCCCCATCAGAGGCCAATTTTCATATCAGTTTCAAAGAAATAATGGCAGTTCCCCTTGTGTTGCAGGCTTTTGCTGTTCAGATAGACCAACACGTCAGTATTCTGGTACATCAACAAACAAGGGGGAATATGGTTCTACTCATTTTGAAAATCAGTGAGAGTGTTCCAGTGGGCAGTTTTCTAATAGCAATGCACATACTGAGGAAGTCCAACATCTTAATGGACAGATTGAGCAGGTCTGTTCTACCTCACAAGTGGTCTCCCAACTCAACAGTGGCAAAACAAATCTTTTGTCAATGGGGTCAACCATGCTGCACTCTTTTTGCCTGTCCTACCAATTCTAAATCCAGCAGGTTCTTTGCTCTAATCCTCCCAGAGGGGGAGTCACTGAGAAATGCTCTGATTCATGATTGACCCTCTGGTCTCCTGTATGCCTTTCCACCAACTCCTCTAATCCTGAAATTTCTGCAGAAAGCCTTACAAAGGAATATTACTGTCATTCCCATTGCCCCTTTCTGGCCTCATCCTGTACAGTTTCCCATTCTGTGGCCTCATCTGGTACACCTCTTCTTGGATGCTGGACCCAGTTCTAGATCTTCTCCCTCACCCAGCTGGAATGTCTCGACCAGACATTCACCCCCTAAAATTTACTGCATGTTGTCTCCATGATGGCTAGTCAGTCCAGGCTTTCTCCTCAAGTGATCACATTTCTCCTTCTTCTGAGAAGCAGTCCACCAGGAAAGCTTACAAAAGTATATGGAAAATATTTTCCATTTGGGCCTCTCCTAGGACTCTAGATACTTTTCAGCATTCTATACCAGTAGTTTTAAAATTTCTCACCTCCAGTTTCCACAGTGGAGGTAGTTATACCATTATCAAAGTTCATCTAGCGGCAATTTCAAATTTTCATATATGAGAGAGAACCACACTTCCTTAGCTTTGATCAAATTATGTGAAACTTTCCTTAAGGATACTTTCCTTTATACTTCTCCAGCGTTTTTTTCAAGGACTTCAATTGATGGCATTTGTGCTGCTGCCACCTTGTCTAATGTTTATACCTTCATTTCCCATTACAGATCGGATTTGCTTTCCAAAAATAGGACAGCTTTTGGTTCTGCCATCTTCCAGAACATCCTTTCATGAGACTACCCTTGGGGCAAAGTAGCTGGAGACTTTGTCCCATCAGTTGAGGAATGGATGGAAAAGACAACATCAGATATGAAAGTTATGTGCTCACCATAATGATAGATCTATGTTGTCTGTTTCCGGCCTTCCTCAGCTTCACTCCCTCCTTCTCCATTCCATTTTATGGAAGAATTCCATTTTTTTTGGCTTCTGGAAGGAGGTTATGGTTTGCCATTTGGGTAGGCTGTTAATCTCAATCAGCTGCAGAGCAGAATTCTTTATATCCCCATGTGGCCCTGTGCTAATTTGTCTGTGTTGATATATTTCTTATTTTTCTTCTTTATCATGGTATTGCAGGCAAACATGATCTAAGGTAATGTTGAGGACAGGAGGGGATTATGTGTAAGGGTAGGAGCCTGAGCAACAGATCCTAAAGTATGGAAAAGTGTCTGAAGTCAGATCCTAGGTCAGATCTGAGCCATCATTTGAGCAAGGAGAGAAACAAACAACACAGCTCTATCAGTTTAAGTACATAACTTTATTTTTCTGAATCCAGGGTATGTTGCAATGGTTATTAAACAGGATATTATTGTTTTATTGACTTGTTTTGTTTCAAATGGAAACTTTAATACAATATTAAATGGTAAAGAAAATGTAATGAGATGATAGGAGGAGAAGCAGGAAAGTATGAAGTTTTTATATTTTGTTCATTTTTCATACTATTTTTGCCTTCTAACATCCTTTTTCCATCCTGTATGACTGTTTCCCAAAATCAGCATGTATATGTGTGTGTGTGTGTGTGTGTGTGTGTGTGTGTGTGTGTGTGTGTGTGTGTGTGTGTGTGTGTGTGTATGTATATACCTATCAAAACATTGAATGATCATAACATCTAAACTCAAAACATCAAGAACATAACATCTAAACCTCAAAACATCTAAAAGTCAAAACATTGAAAACTACAAAGCAACTATAAATAAAAACCCTGCGCACTGTTTACAACAGTAAGTACAGTACAGCTCCGCCCACACCCCCCGCAAATTAAATATACCAACACCAAGATCGCACTACAGTGGGGGAAAAGAAACATAGTAAACAGTGTGGGGGTGTTATTTATAGTTGTGTATGTGTGTATATATCTATAAAAATATATCTATCTATCTATCTATCTATATATATATTATATATATATATATATATATATAGGTGTGTGTGCATGTATGTGATATATATATATATATATATATATATATATATATATATATATATATATATATATATATATATCTATATATATATCAAATGTGTGTGTGTATTGCATTTGCCCTCAGTCTTGTTGCCGAGATCATGGCTGAAAAGGGTTAGTTAAAGACCATTCATACACCTGGTTAATAAATAAAAAAGAACCACTGAGCATTTTCACATAATTTGAGTAAATATGGCTTCTTACTGAAAAAGTTCTATGGTATTCTTTTGCAGGTTTAAATGTGTGAATTCTGAGGCCTTTATAATCTCTCCATAAAAGATGCCTTTTGCATTTTCAGTCACCAGGAGAATACAAAGAGTTATTGTGGATTGGGATTATTGTATGATGAGCAGTTTATGTCATATAGCATGTGCTGGGTTGAAGATTACGGGAAGGAAAATTTATAAAAATGTTTTCAGATTCCTAAAATAAATAGGGTGAAATATGTGGCACTATTTAACTTCAGGGGAAGGTAAGGAACTGCTGTTTTGCAGAATTTAGCATGCACAGAAGAAAAAGATATTTTAAGCAATACTAGGGCAGATTAACAGGCAGTGGCCAAATTGCTGACTAAAGGATTTGTATCTTACTTTGACAGGCTGTGCCACATTCTGGAGTGAGTCCAGATATTATAAAGTCAACAAGGAAGAAGGTAGAGTGAAAGTCCTCTTGACAGTTTTTCACTCCAAATAAGAGAAACTTCAGATGTTAAGTTGTCAATCTTGCCTTCATTCTTGTTGTGAATGCTCCATAGCCCGCCTCAGCAGACTTCGCCATTGCTTACCCCTTGAACTTCCTCCTCCGACTCTCTCCAGAGTTCGTTCGGAGCCGAGCTCGACAGCTTAATCGCGGCGTCGACGCCGGAACATATCCCTCTTCGTCTGTCATCCCATCCTCCCATCTTCCATGAGACCTTCCTTCTTGGAGAGATCCCTTTCCGAAGTGATCCCGGTCGTACCCGGACTTGCTGGGCCCTTGAACAGAGGGGAATTGGCCTCCCATTGATCCTCCGAGGATGAGGTAGCTCTGTTTACCTCTGAGGCTTTCATCCCTCACCTCCACCTCCCTGGTGATTTCGACCCACTTATGGTAGTGGCACCGAAGTGGCAGCTCCAGATTCTGTGGAACCAAACCCAGGAGACCATCCAGGAGAAATACGGCCCGCCCAAGCAGGCGCTTTCCAAGGTTTCTTTCAAAGGGATGTGCTGGCAGGATATGCGGCCACCAAGAAGGAAAAAGAACTTCTCAGCATCCCTCCCCATCCCTCCCCAAGATTCTAGGACCATGGACAGGCCAGGGATGGAAGTGGATTTTTTTCAGCCACCTTTTGCTGAGCTGCTTTGCTACCTTGTCACTAATGTCTTTCAAAGAGATATTCTCACTTCATTAAGAGGAGTGGTCCTAAGTGATTGCTGGGGCTCAAGAGAAGCTGGCCCTCAAGAAAAGATTGCCTCCATTACCAACTCCCTCCTCATTCATATCCTATTAACTGCCGATGGGCTCCTGCAGGCATCGATGCCACAGGAGTGGCTCTAGACGCCAGGAGTGAGGGTGCTTTCTTATTTTTGGATGCGCTTTTGTATGCCCTACCTTCACACCCCGTGACGGGTTCGCTAAATACCCCCTTTGGCCGGGGAAAACCTCGACCCGCAGGTGGTAGTGGACTTGGCAAGGTTTGAGCAGGTGGAGTCCATTTTTTTTCTTGGGTGTTCCTACTGTACCTCCAAGGGTCAGAAGATGGAGTTCGGAAAGATACCCCATCTGCCCCAGGAGGCTCGAGAGCCGTGCACACGTGGGCGCCCAGGGGCAGAGGGGTAAGACAATAGGGGCAGCCGCCTAGCAGGGCTCAGGGCTAGGGAGAAGGGCTCCCTGAGAGTCCCTGAGAGAGGTCTCCAGCATCTCCGCCACCACCAAACATCATCTTCTTCAGACCAGAGACACACTGCTACAGCTTTGCAAGTTTGGGAATTTCAGTGACTTCAAAAAAATCTCTCTTCTCTTTGGCCTCTATCACCTCACCTTTATAGAATTAAACACCAAACACCGCGTCAAGTTGTCAGATCAGAAACAGATCAGAGACATCCAAACATCCAAAATCAGTTATATTACCGCAACAAGCAAAAAGCCAAAAAAAAGTTCTAAAAGTCTAAAAGTTTCTAGAATGGCCATTGTTCTTCTTCTACTGGCTCGCCCTCCTGCGCATGCTGCTGCAGTGGATGACATTCACGCTCCACAGTCTTCTTCCACTCTTCCGAATGAAGCATGAGATATCAGTCACCCATCAAATCACTCATCTAAACTTCCTACTATCTCTTCCCTCTACTTCACCAGGGCCGACCCACCGTTCCCCTCCTCTCCGGTTGCCTCCTTTTGATCGGGTGGGGGCATTATCAGGGCAGGATGGTCGGGTGGACAGGTGGTCCCACGGGACACCATCCACCAGCAAATACCATAATATCATCCTCATGGAGATGAGGTCTCTCAATCAATCTATTGTGGACCATTTTTTCTGAAGTGGGGCACACCCTTGCTCGATCTTTTTGCTACTCCAAAAAACAAAAGTGCCGACTTCTTCACACTTTTTCCCCTACCAGGCCCAGGGAGAGAGACCTCTAACCTAAATTGGGGACTGGGCTTCGCTTCGCTTTTTTCTTTTTTTCCTGAAGTCATCCAGAATTCCACCGTTTGAGGGTGAAGGATTGATTGATTGCCTCTGCAATACCTCGACAAATTGGTTCCCGGCTCACCATCGTCCTCCCCTCTCGTCTTGGCACCTCCCCCAGTTCGGATCTTTTGGACCTGATCTTTCCTGGGCCATGCAAAGAGACCACCTCATTCTCATTCTCCTCCACTTCCTTCCTGGTTGCTCTTCCCTATGAGCTCCCTGCCATCTCTTTCCAGTCCAGTCATGATCCAGTCAGAGATATTTTAGTAGTTTCTTTGTGTGGTGCCAGTCCACAAGTGCGTTAGCCATTTATTTCATTGCTCAAAAGCCTTTTCCATCCTTTTTTACTCTTTGCATGCTAATGTTTTTACTGCTGGCTGAAGTTTTCCTTCCAGGGTCTTCTTTGCCAACTTCAAGTAGAACCAACTGACATTTCCAACCATCATGGAGCATCATATCATTACATTATGTT
Organism: Protopterus annectens; assembly: GCF_019279795.1. Lineage (NCBI taxonomy): Eukaryota > Metazoa > Chordata > Ceratodontiformes > Protopteridae > Protopterus > Protopterus annectens. Next base: position 998,091,578 of record NC_056734.1, on the reverse strand, counting down.
CATCATAGGCATGCAAAGCCTATCTTAGAGAGGCTTCTTTCTTTCTTCTGAAGCCAAAACATCCTCCTCCTAAAACATGGGATACCGTCTGCCTCATGTTCCTTGAAGTTATTGACTTGGAGAAGTTATTGACTCTTACTGTCTATCCACTTCTGCAGCCTTTCAGGATATTTATCTGTAAATTATGTAGCTTGTTTGTGGTATGCTGTTTCAAATAATGAGATGATGATTTTTCTGAATAAATTAGGCTAGTGTCTATCTGTAGATTAGTATGAGAAGTATATTTTGTTACATTAGCTGCAGAAGTTGCCATAGTATGCAAGGTTACCTTAGAAAAACAAATGGGTTTTGACTTAGTATGCTTATGCATCTCTACTAGGATGCAGTTTGTTGGATCTTTCTAGATTAAGCAGAACTGGGTGAAACTAGTCTGTTCCTTATAACACTGTTCATTAATAGGTTAGCTGCCTCCTTTGACAGCTTCAAAGTATCCTTTTTTATTGTAGGTTTCTTAACTGGTCGGGCTACACTACCACAGCAGGGTCATTTTCTCTTGGGTCTGTTCTCCTCTCAATATTGCTTATTTTTCAGTAGGTTGAATGATAATGTTTATTTAGTAATATAGTATTCCCAGCAGGCCTGAAGTTGCCAGTCCCCTTATACTGGTGTGTGGGTTCTGCAGGGGAAATGCATCTGAGAGCTGCCACTGCTGTACCTTGCATTGACTGAGTTATTTTAGCCACAACTCCATGCACATGCCTAGGCATGCATGTGAATGGTGCAATAGACATGGAACAGAACTACTGCTCCATCCCTACTGCAGATCATTAGGCATGGAGCAGAACCTCTGCTCATGTCCATGAGCATTATAAACCTGCAATATCCCCACTTCCAATGAACATTTCCTTAGTTTCTACTGGGGAAACTAATGCAGGATGTGTGCCCCTGAACTTGCATCCTGCTCCTCCCCCTTGAGAAATGTGAGCTAGCAATGCCTTTGTGTTCCACTCTCATTCTCTCCCAGTTCCAGTGGGTGACCAAGTCACTAAATGAACTTGGTTAACCTGGATCATAGTAAGGGATTTATCTCTATAGTAATGGAGCTAGCTAGCTTTAGGGTACTTGTTTAGTAGAAATCTATGACTTTAGTGTACAGGTCTACTGTGTGGTCATCACATTTTCCAGATAGTATTTCATTGAATGAACTACTACTTGGGCATATTTTTACAAGACCTATTTCTTTGAAGGCAATGACCCTATGCAGGGGACTGTGCCTACCCATTTAATTTGACCAAATAATTCCAAGACAGCCAGATCTCATAGCCTGAACACTTGAAAATGTGGTCTTTGTAGTGGATTCTGAGTAGTTTATGTACATATATATGTATGTATGTATTTATTTTGTGAAACTTCCCATCTGATATTGTCATTTTCATTCATTCCTCAACACTTTGGTTCGAGTCTGATCCAAGGATCAGACTCGGCTGCATCTTCCAGACCATAAAACACTTGACTCTCAAGTTCCTCCCTTTACCCATAATGCCTCTGCCACCTAACGTACCCTAGATCTTGTTTGCCACCATAATGTTCAGATGTAGATTGTGAACTCTCGAGCTTTAGGTAGTATATCTTGTTGATCAGTAAGTTTAACTTTTACAATTTTTTTTGAGATTTCTCTATGTTATTTATAATACTACTCCCTTCTCCTCCCTTTAGCCTTGGAGATATATATATATATATATATATATATATATATATATATATATATATATATATATATATATATATATATATATATATATATATATATGTATATATATATATATATATGTATATATATATATATATATATGTATATATATATATATATATATATATATATATATATATATATATATATATATATATATATATATATATATGTATATATATATATATATATGTATATATATATATATATATATATATATATATATATATATATATATATATATCTTCTACTTTTAGTGGTCTTAATACCATTGTTGTTAGTCCTTTCCCTTTCGGCTTATAGTACTTTGTAGTACTCTTTAAATTATCATTGTTGGTAATTCTTTCTCTGTACCTTTTCCAAAAAAATATTTCCTTTTTCTACTTTTAATTCCATTTTCATCATGTCTGATAAACTATGCAACTTTAAGAAATGTGTGGTGTGTGAGCATAAAATCCCTAGTTTGGATGCCCACACTGAATGTATATACTGTCTAGGCCCTAAGCACCTAGACATCGAGTGCAATATTTGTAAGGGATTCAACTCCCATGCTCTGAATGATAGAAAGAAGAAGCTTTTCCTTAGTTCCCCTCTAAACATTCTTCTACAGCTACTGGAGGGCTCAAAGCCCCAAAAGATGGACTTCCATGATGGCTGCACATTGAGTAACAGTTTAATTCTAGCTCTCCCAGTGTTAAAACAGAAACTTAACAGAGAAAACCAATGGACCTAGATTTCTGGGTAAATTTCAATAACTGACTAGTAAGTGCACTGCCTGGATGCTAGGAAAAAAGAAATACAAAGGACCTGAAGGAAAATCAGCAACAAAAAAAACAGAAACACTGACTGGGAAAAGTACTATAGCCGTTTAGCAAAAAGCAGTGCAAGCTTCAGACATGACTTCCAGTAACCCAGAGGGCGGTATAAGACAACTGCACATACACCTGACTAAAATAAATGAAACACTGATGGAGTATATCAACTCAAACAATAAAAGGCTGGAAAAAAATTGAAGAAGCTTTAAATAGATATTCAGATAAGGTGATAAAACTGCAAAAGAGGTTGAAATGAAGAAAAGGCTGGCTGAATGAGACTGCTCAAGAAGAGGTTTTCAAAAAACAATAGAATTAGATGACAGAGTATGTAGGGAAAACCTGAGATTTTTTGTTGTACCTGTGAAGCTGGAAGGAACAGACTGTATTAATTTTATGAAAGCACAAATAAGCAACTGGACTGGTATTCCACAACAGGAATTATTACTTGAAAGGGCACATCATGTATGTGCTCCAAATTGGGCTATGAGAAAGCAACTTAGACCTTTAATAGTAAAGATGCAATCTTACCAGCAGAAGGAGATGACTCTGACAAAACTGTGGCAGAAGGATAAAGAACAAAAAGTGGGAGACAGCAGAGTGTTTGTGGAGAATAGCTACTCATTGTACACTAGGCAGAAGAGGAGTAATATTTTTCCATCATTCAGGGAATGTTGAGAAATAGGTATGAGATTCAAACTGCTGTAATAAAAAGAAAACACTGGAGCTCAACACCAGAAACATTTATTAGCACTTGCACACAATAAAGCTTTCAGGAATACACCCTTCTTCAATGCACACAAAATAATTAAAAGCATCAACTTTTTTACTAATCACATGATCAAAAGCAGCAATCAGAAAACAACTCTAATTAAGTAACAACTAGATAAATTACAATGTATATAAAACAATAAATATAATGTAATTTAATTTAAAAGAACAGCATTATTAAATAAATATAATTTACACAACCTACAACTTTGTTTATAATTTAACAACAGTTTTATATTGACAGCAGAATTCAAACCAATCAGATTATCTGCATTGAGATGAAATATCCAGTTCTGCTCTGCAACTTCAGTGATGTTCTTAAAGTCACCAGTCATCCTATTTTTTATTATTTGTATGACTCTAAACTTAAAAATGTCTTGTGAGCCTTCTTCCTTAATGTGTTTAGCAAACAAATTTGTAACCACATTCCTTTTTGTATCTGATAAATGCCCAGTAATTCAGTCTTTGAACTTCCAATGACATTATCTTACATAAAAACTCAGACACATGGTGGAGGTAGCCACGTAAATTATAATCTGATGTTGTTAATCTTCTTTCCATTCATCACTCATGGGACTGATGGGTTCGGTTAAGAGCCCCTTGGAACCATGTCGGCCTAATACCAAGCTTGCATACACCAAAAACTCTCGAGCTAAGCTGCTACCCACAGTGCACTTCTCCAGATCTCATTCGCTGCGTAGCCACATAGCAGCGTTTCACCGAGCTCTCAAGCTAAGTGGTATTTTTCTTGTTTTTGTCTGGATATTTGGATATATATCTCTTATTTAGTCACTCTCTAAATCTATTTACCTCATTTACAGTTATTGTATTTTTCCTAACTAGCTCTACCCATTGGGTAATTCTTTTTACCATTGTTGGTACTCCCTCTCCTTACCTTTGTGGCATTTCTTGATACCATCATTGGTATCTTGTTTCTTTTTCTTTCCTTTCTAGGTATTTTCATTGTTTGTTATTCTAGTTAACTTGTGATTAGTTTGTTTGTGGAAATATATCATAAAAAAGGGATTTCGGGGTTTAAACATTGCACCTCTTGCAATGGTAAACTCCCAAACAGTGACTCTCATGGCGACTGTGTTTATTGTCTGGAGGTTTCTCATCTCTCTGTTAAACCCTCTTGTCAGATTTGCCAAAGTTTCAGTCAGTGGATGCTGAATGAAAGAAAGAATAAATTGATTTTGAAAGGCCTTCTTGCTTATCCTTTCTCAGAGGCCCTTTCTGTGTCGGAGGTCTCAACCCCTCCAATAAAGGGCAAGAAACATCCCCATTCTGATCCCTCTTCACTGGCTGGTGATAGGAGAAAGTCACATAAACATAAGGCCCACAAAACTTCCTCAGAGCATAGACTTGCTACTTCGGCTCTGACTACTACTGTTTTGAGCTCTGCTCTGATTACTACTATGACTCAACTCATGGACATTAATGGATTCTCGATGTCGGCACCACCTTTGGCACTGCCCCCCCCAGCTACGGCACCGACCTTGCCTTCCACTTCAGCTATGGCACCGACCTTGCCTTCAACTACAGCTATGGCACTGACTTTGCATTTGACTACATCGAAAACGGTTCCGACCCATGCAATTTCTTTGGAACTGATGACATTGACTCCGAGCACCTCTTTGGCACTGAGCCCTTTTACTACTCCACTGATTCCTTTGCTACCTGTCTACAAATTAGAGACTACAGTGCCACTAGCTCAGACACCATGGACCCAGTACTACCTCTCCTTGGATCCATTCCTGGGTCATATGTACAGCCCTTTTTTGGATTGAACCAACTCTCCTTCAGGAGTGTCCACGAGGTCCACCAAGAGTCTATCCAAACTTGATGTGGTGCACCTGTTGGATCAGTTGTTGATGGCCAGAGGGATACCAATTGTTCCTAAAACTCATCCCCCTCTGGGACTTGGGTCCATCTCTCCCAGGATTCCAATGTGTACTCTTCCTTTGGACCCGTCGGTTCCAAAGACCATTTCTCCGATGTCCTTTGTGGAACCCTGTTCCTCGAGGCCATCCCTTTGGTTTTTGGTTCCGATGGAACCATCCCTTCCTCAGACTTATGGTTGGGGGGTGGAGTCCTCGGTCCAGGGCATAGTTCTGAGTGTTTTATCGGTTCCGCCCTCAGATCCAGGGATAATGTCTGCCCCAATCCTGCTTGAGGCTCCATCCCTGGGAGCAGATCCGACGGAGTGGGGTGTGACCCCAGTTCCAAGGTTGTCCTTCTCGGTTCCGGTCTCCCACTCCTCTGCAGGTGGGCCTGCTTTCTGGGTGATGGAGAGGGTGCTTGCTTTGGAAAGCACTTCTCTGACATCAGAACTTCACCCTGCTCTTTCTGAGCTTCAGCTACCATGAGCCACCTCCTCGGGACACTGGGAGGAGAAGTCTCAGGAAACCCCAGTTCGGTGTACCCATCCTTCCTCAGATATTCCCACTGAAGAACCTCCTTGGAAGAAGGGGTGCAAGAGGAAGCACATAGACTCTCCTGAAGAGTCTTTGATGGAAACAATGGACTGCAGTGATGGGTAGGGGTCCCCACGATCACCCCCAGATGATGTCTCCTTCGGAGACATCCTGGAAGTATTAAAACAGAGCGGTGGCTGGAAGCCCTCCAACCCTTTCTTGGAGGAGTCCATGTTCCTGCAGGCTTTTCATTCCCAGCCTTCTACCTCTTGGGTGGCCCCACCTGCCAAAGAGTTAATCCAGCTCGCCGTGCAACATGTTTGGCAGAACCATGACTCTATTGAGGCCATTCCCCGGAGACCTGATAAGACCCACCCCCCCGGAAGAATATCCAGACTGTTCCAGTCCAGAGGTTTGCCAGTTGATGCTATAGTGGTGGCGGCCACTAAAAAGGATCTAGTGGAAGAAAGTCCTGCTGTTCACCTGCCCAACAGGGAGTCCCATGCTGTGGACAGGTTGGGGAAGCGAGTCTTTGCTTTAGTGACCTTTGCTGTCAGGTCCCTGAACTACTTGTCATACTTCATGAGGCTCCAAAGAGATCTGATTACCAAACTTTCTGGATCCCTCACTGGTCACGTTTCTGATGAGGCACTGGACAAGTTTGCCTCTCAACTTGCCACCCTTGAATCTATTTCCAAATTGTCCATGAGGCTGCTCTCCTACACAACCGAAGGGGTAGCAAGAGATGCGGGTTCAGGCATAGTCATGAGGCATCATGCCTGGATGTGCATCTGAGACCTCGAAGACTCTTTCAAGTCTTCCTTTTTGAACGCCCCTATTGAACCATCTTCCTTATTTGGTTCTAAAGTGAAGGACACGTTTACCAGGTGCGAGCAAGATGGAAAGACTCTGTCTGCCATTGGCCTACATTTTTCCAAGCCTCAACATTCTTTTTCCAAGAACCAGAGGAGTGGAAAAATCTGGCACAAGAAATCTCAGGGTCCTTTTCTCAACGCACTTGGTGAGGATTCCTCCAGAGGCAGAGGGGGTTCCAATGGTGGAAGACACCCCTTTAAGGGCAGAGAAGTCCCTGAAACCAAGACTCCAGGGATTCCTTCTCTGGGTGGTCTTATCAATACTCCTGAAGCATTGCCAGATTGCTTTCCTCTGGAAACAGTCAGGGCTCATATTTCTCCTCACCGAACTGCCTGGCGCTCTATTACAAATGATCAATGGGTGCAGAGAATAATCTCCAGAGGCTACTACATCCCTCTAACCTCCCGTCTAAAACCTACAAAAACCTTCCTGATGTTCCACCCAATCAAAGGGTAGAAGCGGCATCAGAGATAAGAAAGCTGTGTCAAAAAAGTGTCATCCAACCAGTCCCTCCAGATCAATGTGGATCCGGTTTTTCCCCAAGATTCTTTTTAGTGCCAAAAACAATCAGGGACTGGAGACCCATTCTGGATCTCAGCCATTTAAACAAATCAGTTGTACAAACCAAGTTCTGCATGGTCACTATTCAGTCCATTCTCCCATTTTTAAGGGAGGATATTTGGATGTGCTCGATAGACCTCCAGGATGCATATTACCACATCAAAATGGGCAAACGCTCCAGGAGTCTCCTTTGCTTCTGGTTAGGAGCCAATCATTACCAGTTCCGAGCCCTGCCATTCGGCCTCTCCACAGCCCCCAGAGTGTTCACAAAATGTCTATCAGTGGTGACAGCTCATCTGAGACTTCAAGGATTCCAGGTGTTTCCATATTTAATAACCACAATTTCAAGGACAGTGTGCCCAAAAAAGCCAAAATCAAGTAAAGAAAGGTACACAAGTGGAGAGACAGCACAATGTATTAAAAAAGGCTTTATTCCACACAAAATTGACACCAGTAAAATGGAAGAGTTGTTTTTGTCCAACCCAAGTCAGACTTCATCAGATAACACACATCAAACTGACAAGTTCCTTTTAAAAATGAATTCAAAAAGTTTCATCCAATCATGTGAACCCAATTAATTAAGCTAATCAGAACCGCATACTGAGTAAGTAAAACAACACGGTTCCTTTAAAATATTTTTTTGCGAAATGTCAAAAGTTTTCACAAATACATTCACTAGTGTTGCTCCTCCATGGATCCTGGATACTTGTCCAGACTTAATTTCTCACCCCCAAGGGTTGACTCACCCAAATCTGTCCACTCTCAAGCTGACAGCTTGGTTCCTCCACTTCCGTTAGTCACCAGGCAGGAAGCCCTTTCCTCACTGTTTGTGATATCATTCTAGCCTCTCATAAATCATCCACCTGAAAACTTTACAGGGATAAATGGAAAAGGTTTTCTCTTTGGTCTAAAGAACAGATGCTAGATCCCTTCTCAGCCCTGGTCTCTGTCATCCTTCAATATCTTTCTGAGTTCTTTGAAAACGGAGCATCGGCCTCTACCATACAAGTCCATTTAGCAGCAATTTCCAGTTTTCATAATGGAGTACAGGGCATTCCAATTATGTCCATTCGCCTGTGCAAAACCTTTCTCAAAGGAATGTTTTACAGCAGACCTCCAATTAGGCGTCCCTTAGAGACGTGGAATCTCTCTCTAGTACTGCAGTCTCCCTCTCAATCCCCTTTTGAGCCTGCTGCAAAATGTGATCTCAGATTTCTCTCATGGAAATCTCTCTTTTTGGTAGCTGTCACTTCAGCTAGACGGATCTCAGAATTACAGGCCTTATAGACCGTACCTGATATTTCATAAAGACAGAGTATCTCTACATACTAATCCATCCTTTCTCCCCAAAGTGGTTTCTCATTTTTCTGTGAACCAATCCATTGAGCTCCCAGTGTTTTTCCCGAACTATTCCAGTAAAGGAGAATACTGCCTGCACTCCTTGGATGTGCATAGTCAACTATGTTTTTACCTAGACAGGACTAAATCTATCCGCAAGACAGACCAACTTTTTATTTCCTTCTCTGGTCCAAGGATGGGACATGCCATGTCAAAAGTCACTTAATTAAAGTGGCTCAGAGACTGTATTTCCTTTTCATACTCATGTACAAATGAGCCTAGACCTCACAATATCAAATCACATTCAACTAGAGCTATAGCAACCTCTGTAGCTTTTCACTCCAGAGCCTGTATGGATGACATTTGTGCAGCAGCCATTTGGGCTAAACCACACACATTCAGCAAACATTACAAGTTGGATATGGTCTTCAGGGGAAGAGCAACCTTCGGCTCAATGGTGCTCAGGAATGTTCTTCCATAAGGGCTACCCAGGTTTCTCAGGTAGCTTGGGATTCTGTCCCATCAGTGATGAATGGAAAGAAGATTAACAACATCAGATAAAGAAGTTATGTCTTACCATAATGTTCCATCTGGTCACATTCCACCCTCCATCCCCCACCAAAGGCTCCTGGTGGATCTCATGGGTCCTTGTGGTGTGTCAGGCTTTTTGTGCAGAAATGGCCTCTGCTTTATTTCTATATGTCTTATGCAAACTCGATCTGAGGTAATAGGGAGAAGGGCATTGTGGGTAGCAGCTTAGATCAAGAATTTTTGGTGTATGCCAGCTTGGTATTATGCCGACACAGTTCTGAGGGGCTCAGAACCGAACCCATCAGTCCCATCAGTGATGCATGGAAGAAGATCAACACCACAGATGGAACATTATGGTAAGACATAACTTCTTTTTTTTTCAATATTGCAACTCGCATAGCAAGTAAAGCTAAGTACCCTTTTAGTAACTGGGTGCACAAAGTCCACTATAGTCAGGATATACTTGCAACAGGAACAGTTGTAACAAGGAAATGTTCCTTTCTACCTACTATAAACTAATCCTTTAGTTTGCTACATTTCTGATAGCAGAGTCTGCAGATTTGCTCCTATATGCAAGTTTTTTTCAGTTAGGTTTAAGCGTAATGGGGATACTAATGTAAATAGGTGTTCCTGTTTTTTTCTTTCAGTTTTAAGAAATGTAGGCACTGAAGTGTAAAAAAAAAAGATCTGTCTAAATGAACATGACAAAAGAAAAATAGTATGCTTTTTCTCATTCTTGCCAAGGGGAATTGACTGGGTTAAGGCCATTAGCTTAATCTAGTAACACGTTTTAAGAGAAAGCAAGTACATGAAAAAAGGCTATGGAACATTATAAGGCTTTTTTTTCTAGTAAACAGTTTTGTGTCTGGTTCTTATGTCTCTAGCAGACAATCTGAGAAGGATAAATGACATGGAGAAAATGTTATTTGAAAACATTTAAGTGTTTTCCCAGCTGAGAGAGCTATAAAGATAAGACAAAAACAGACAGACAGCACTTAATAGAACCATAGGCTGTATCAAAGGTCTTAGCATGGATACCTTTCATTTAGGTTAGCTCAAGTTTGTGTGTGGCTGTCAGTTTGGAACATTTGTTCCTATTAGCATGACAAAACTTCAATATTTGAAGATATACATAGTTTTGTGTGTTATTATTAAGTTAATAGGCTTTAGGGGGTATTGGGTGAGTGGGTGTGTTTATTTTTTTGATGGTTTTCAATAAAAAGAAAAAGTTCTATAAGATGTAACATTGACTTATATGGAGATGACAAGAAACAACTTTATAAAAGATTACCCGATCTAAACAGTACATGCATGTAACACAAAAGCTGGAACTAGACATTTAACAGAAAAGCTGTTATACACAAAAAATGGGGCTAAGAAGAATATTATACTTTCTGTTATGTTTTTAAACATTAATGGTCTCACAGATAAGTACAAAAAAGAAATAGTAGTGAACTATATTTAAAAATGTAGAGTGCAAATAGCTATGCTACAGAAGACACATTAAGAAAGAACTGAACATGTGAATTTGATAAAGAAAGTTTTTTAGGATGTTTATTCAGTTGAGTACCTGGGACAAAGGAGGAGATGAGTATTTATATTAATTGCAAGACGGTCTCCAACAGTAATAGAAAAGGATAAAAAAGACAATAATGGTATGTTTGTAGTACTAATGGGCTACTTGTAAGGGAGGAGGACTACACTGGCATGTATTTATATTCCACTGAAAACTGCTATAATGGAGCTTAAGAAAATTCTGGGAGAAATAATCAGCTTTCAGCAAGGAATAGTATTTATAGGTGGGACTGAAATTTGATTTGCAACAGTGAAGATGTGTCTGGCAGGGCCCATTAGGGAAAATATAACAAAGAAGGGTAGATTTTTAAAGAATTTTATGAAAATATTTGGCATGGAAGATGTGAATTCAGTACTAGGAATTCAGAGTGAATTTACATAAAAAACTGGGCTAGGCTAGACAGAATTTACATTTAACAGGAACATGTCCATTTAATTGAAACTCTTGATATGCACCCAATAACTATTTCTGATTATGCACAGATAATATCTAAAATAAAAATGAGACACTGGGTTTCTACCTATCTGTCGAAAGGAGAGGAATTTAAGGAACGTGTAGTGGAAATTATTCAGGATCTATTACAGAAGACATAAATTTCTTCTGAAAATTTAGCTATGGAGTGGAATAAAATTAAAGTGGAGTTTAAGAATAGGGTGGAAATGAAAGGGAGATATGGTTAAGAAGTAACAAGAATTATTTAGAGGGACTGACAAAATGTTAAAGTACTGCAAAATAGGGATAATCTCACAAAACAAGAAGAGGAGCAGCTGCAGAATGCTAAACAGATAATAAGGGATTACCTCAGTAATATATGTGAGTTTAGAAAGATTGCAGTTAAGCAACTGATTTTTTGATAATAACTGTAAGAGCACAAAAATCTTTTAGCACAACAACTCAGGCAACAGAAAGTAGAAAGGGCTGTCACCAAGCTTAGGGAGCCTGTAACAATTAAGATAACAAAAAATCCTGTAAAAGTAAAAGTCTATGAAAGTTTGTATAAAGCAAAGAAATATGGAAATCAAGAAAAGGTACAAATGAAAATGTTTATGGAAAAATTAAATTATGCCAAGGTTAGAGGTAGAGGAGGCTCAATTACTAACAGTGAGGATAGCAGGAGATGAGAAAAAGATGATGTATAACCAATCTACAGGAAAGTTCCCAAGAATAGATGGTATTCCTGTGGAAGTTTGGGAAACTAGGAGGAAAAACAGCTGCTAAAGATCTGGAAGGTTTTGTTTAACAATACTTTAAGAGGAGGAGGAGAAGTACCACCATCCTGGAAGAATGGAGTTGTAGATGTAATACCTAAAGAGGGTAAAGATCCATGAGATCCAGCTTTGTAGAGGTCCATTTCAATAGTAAACTATGACTTAAAGTGTTTGTCTTTAATGGCTAAAAGAAATGGCAAAAGTGATGCCAAAATTGATAAATATGGATCAGTGTGCATTTTTGGAGAGGAGGCAAACATTTGACAGCATTAACAGAACACTGATGATCCAGAGGGAAGCAGAATATAAGAAAATACCACTGCTTTTGGTGGGTTTTGTTGCAGAGAAAGCATTTGACAGAGTAAGGTGGACTTTATGACCAAAGCAACGGAAGCATTTGCATTCCCTGATAAAATTATAAGGTTGATTAGGACGATATATGAGGGATCAGAGGTGAAATTAAAGTGTGTGTGGGGATCCTCTCTGATAATCTCTGCCTGAGCAGAAGAACCAGGTAGGGTTGTTCTCTGTCCCCTTTGTTATTTGCGTTATATTTAGAACCATCGGCAAATAAAAGAAGGGACTCAGAAATTCAAGGATATAATTAGTATGGTGGTCAGGAAAAGCTGGTTCTATTGGCTGATGACATTATTTTATACTTGACAAAACCACAAAGGAACATTACAATGCTATGGATCATACTGAGACAGTTTCAAACCTTTTCAGGACAAAAAATAATTAAACTAAAACAAAGGCAATAGTAAATTACGTTCTCATATATGACTTAGTTTAGCAATATCCATACTTATGGAGACATCATAAAATGAAGTATTTAGGAGTATGTATTAAAAATGATTTCAGTGCGGCAGCTAAGGATATGTGGGAAGAAAATAAAAAAAATATAATAGAAAAACTGAGAAAATGGAAGCTCTGTTATATGGATATCGATAGTCATATACAAACAGTTAAAATGTTTTTAGTCCCTTTAGTCCTATGCACAGGTCAGGCATATTTTTATCAACCAGAGAAGAAGTTGTGGATAGCAATTAATAAAGAGCTGAAGGATTTTATCTGGGTGGGGAAGACCCCAAGAATCAAGTGTGATAAGCTGATTCTTCCAGTAGAACAGGGTGGATTGGGATTACCTGATTTGAAAGGGTGTTTTAGAGGAACACAGTTAAGGCTCCTAGACATAGCACAAGCAGAATATAATTCAAAGTGCAAATGGATGATGTTGAAACAGGGAAGCTAAAGAAATAAGGAGAGACTTGGATTTTGGATGCAAACCTTTAAAGAGAATAACAATAATCATGCTGAATATTATATTCATTAAGTAGCAGAAAGTATTCTAAGAACTAAGCCAACATGGCAATGGAGAAAGGAGATTCTGCTGATAGGGATGACTGCAATTAGGGATGCAGAGAACAGGCTAGAGTGGTCTGGAATTTATTGGAAAAAAATGGCAAAGGAGCCTATTTACTGGGAGCAAATAACTAGAGATGGAAAGGTAATAGAATGAAAAGACGCCAAGAACTTATTTGGACTGCAGGTTAGAGTTCACTCCCCCCTTTCAATGATTGATAGACTATAGGCAAAGAGAAAGAAATAGGGGTTCCTAAATGAAAGACCAGCACTGGTAGAGTTTTTAGTATAATCTAGACTAGAAGTTGCTGTTAAGAAAGGAATAGTTAGTACAGCATATAAAATATTGCATGATAACTATAAGAATTAATCAGAGGAGGTTAGAAAGGATTGGGAAGAGAGATTGGATAAGCAAATCACAAAGAAACAATGGGGGATTTATGTAGGTTTCTCAAATATTCAGGAAAGTCTAGAAGATGTAGGATCTTTCATTGGAAGTATTTACATAGGTATTTTTATAGCCCAAGTAGACTCCAAAGAATTTTTTCCTCAATTAGACAGCAAATGTTGGAGGTGTGATGGGGAAGAAAGAGGTAACTTTGCCGGAGATGTTAGGTGAATAAATTGTTGTAACTAGGGAAATTATCTTTTTGAGTTATGATACAGAATCGGAATTGCCTTGACATAGTAAAGCCTTGTTGAGTCTAATCATTATGGCTGCCAAAAAAAACAATTACTAGAAAATGGACTTTACTAGAAGCAGCAAAGATAGTAACAGAGATAAAACAACTGGAACTGGAATCTTTAGAAAAGGGTGGGAACAAATTACATTAGAAAAAATGGGAAGTTTTGGATCAGTACAGAGGAATATAGTTTAAAAGAAGCCAAGATTTGAATGAGCTATGTAATGGCTGACTGACAATTACTTGATATATTATAAGTGATGTCTAATGTTTGCAACTACAATTATGTTGGCATGGTTTCCATGGGATCCAACAACATCCCTGACTGTATCCTAGATGAATTTAGGCAAGAGCTCTCAGCAGCACTAGGCACTCTATTCAACCAAAGCCTGTGCACCAGCTTCATCCCAGCAGAATGGAGGACAGCCACTGTCATCCCTCTGTACAAAGGTGGAGCATCCACTGACTCAGGCAATTATAGGCCCATCAGCCTAACTAGCCTGAGTTGCAAAGCCGTGGAACGCATTGTCATGGACCTTGTAAACAAGGACATTGGCAACCTCCAAATGCTTGATCCCACACAGTTTAGTTTTGTCAAAAGTAGGTCATGTCTGTTAAACTTGGTGGCCTTCTTCAAAACAGTCACCAAAGCCATGGATGAGAGCTAGACAGTGCACACTGCTTACCTTGACCTAGCCAAAGCCTTTGACACTATTCCCCACTCAGGCATAATAGATAAACTCTTCCAGCTAGGCATCAAGCCATATGTTACCAGATGGGTAGCTAACTGGCTCACTGATAGAACCCACTTAGTCAAAATAGGGGAAGCCACCTCTAGTAGTAGATCCCAAAGAAGCGGCATAATCCAAGGATTGGTCTTGGGGCCTCTACTGTTTGGGATATACTTTTCTGAGGTGCAAGCCAAATCAGTGGTCTGTGGCTGACCAAGTTTGCAGATGACTGCAAGCTGGGCACTGTCATAAATTCCTCTAGTGATGTGAACATCCTCCAAGAGGGCCTTAATCAAACTAATGACTGGTGCCAAAAGCATGGCCTGAAACTGAATGCCAAGAAATGCATCATTACCCCCTTTGGAAAAAATAGCATCTCCACTAATTATCACATTAATAACAACGTACTAAGCACACAACCAGTTGTGAGGGGCTTGGGCACCCAGGTTGATAGCAACCTGACTTTTGGCCTCCATATTGCCTCCGTTTTACAGAAGGCTTTCTACATGGCCCACCTCAAAAGTAAGGGTTATTTCATCCAGGAACAAGAAGGTCATAACATCCCTGTACTCCTCCCTTATCAGACCCATAATCAAGTGCAATGCCCCTTTCCACATGTACCTTGCCAAGCACATGCAGCAGTTGGAGAGTGGTTCCTGACAAGGAAAATCCAGGGTCTCAAACACCTGTCCTATACAGATAGGCAAAAAGCCTATCTCTGTACTGAGTCTCATACAGACTATTCAGATGTGACCTGTCTGGCATACAAGGCCATCTCAGACTCCACCTTGATGGAATTGCTACATATCCGTTAAGTCAAATTCCACTCATGCAACCCACACTCAAGGTCTCAACCTAGTCTGTGACATTAATTGAACTTGTTGGTGGGATAGATTTATGTCCCAAAGACTCCCCATCTGTGGAATAGAGTTCCTCTCCATGTCAAGCAGAGTACCTCACTAGCCCTCTTTACGAGGAACCTGGACAACTGGATGCTAAACAGAAAATATACCCCTGGGGTCCCACCTATACTGGACAGGGAAAACAGGTGCTGACTTTGTGGGAACATGGGTGAAATTCTTGGCTAGGCTTATATGGTGCTCCAGGTCAATAGCCTAGTATTGTCCTATGACCCTATAATATTTGCTACTGAGATTGTGTCGGCATGGTTTATTTTCATTTATATAAATGTAAGATTGCCTGTGTCATACATGATAATTTAATTAAGATGTTTCTCCAAAAAAAAAAAAGCCCCAAAAGATAATAAAATAAGGGCGACTCTGTGGCCAGTGAGTCTCATAAGAGTTGCCTGGATTTTTCTTCTCCTTTAACTTCTTCAGTTCCATCTTCAGAGCCTATGACTAAACTTGCTTGAAAATCGGATCCGATAGTGTCGGATTCAAAGTTGTGATCTGAAAGATACCCTCCAGGATCTATTCTCTGCCTTTGGTCTTGAAGCCAATCAGTTTCAGGCTCCCCTCACACTTTACTGAACAATCTCTAAGATGTCACTTGAGGCTTTCTTCAACTGCTTCCTCTCTTCAGTCTTCTAGGAGCCTATCAGAAGCAGATTTGGATAGGATGATGAGAAAGTTTCTCGGGACGCAAATTCAAATGGGAGTCCTTTTGGCTCTGACCTCATCCATTCATGAGACCCTACATAGAGCCACACCTCCATTTTTATCTTCTTCTCTGATCTGTGCTTTAGTATCAGAGATGTCAGATCTGAAAACCTTGGAGTAACCATCTTTGGATTTGAAGATATTGGCTTCTTCAACTCCAATGGTTTCTCTGAGCTGAAGTGCCGGTGCTGGCTCCGGGGTATTGGAGTCAGCTCTGAAGTTGTCAGAGCTCTCTCTTCCCCTCAGAACATCAGCATTAGATAGCTTGGCTCTGACTCCCTCCTTTGGGTGGTTTACCTATAGATCAGTGGAAGCCAACAATCCACAAGCCTGCCGTATTGGAGCCATGGGCTTCATATTCTCCTAGACACTGCTTCTGAGGTAGTGGAGAGAGTATTCTCTATACCTAAAGTTCAGACAGCTCTTTTCTCTTTAGATCTGACTTCTCATTCTCATTTGATTTTGTATCCAGAGCCTTATGGACAGCCAGCCCAAACCAGTCTCCAGGACTACCCAGAAAGGTATCATTATCTCTTCCGATACTTCCCCGGAGCATCCTACCGAGGAAGTCCCTTGGAAGAGAACGTGCAAAAGCAGGCATTTAAAGTCTCTGCAAGAGTCAGTCACTAAAGATGCTGATTTTGATGAAGGGGAATGATCCCCCAGATCATCACCTGATGATGTCTCTTTTGAAGACATCTTAGAAATCCTCAAACAATGGGTTGATTGGTCCCCCAATAACCCTGCTAAGAGCAATCAGTGTTTCTGGAGGCCTTCATGACTGGACTATCTACCTCATGGGTGACTTTGCCCACTTAAAAATAGACCACACTAGTGTAAAGAGTACCATTGATGCCATGGTCATAGTGGTGTCCACTAGAAAGAAACTGGCAGAGCAAAGTTCCTCTCTCCACCCCCCTAACAGGGAGTCTAGGGTGCTGGATAAATTTGGAAAGCGTGTCCATGCTTCAGCGACCAGAGGGGGGAGTTTTAATGGAAGATGCTGTCCCCATGACAGAGGTGGCCCACATAATCAAGGTTCTAGAGATTATTTCTCGGACAGATCCTCTCAGTATTCCTGTAAGGAGGACCGACTGTCCATCTCTGGAGGCAGTCAAGGGGTCACCTATCTCTGCACCAGAGAGCCTGGTTAGAAATCACAAAAGATTCATGGGTCCAGAGGATTATATCCAGGGGTTATACCATACAATTTTCTTATCTCCCTCCATCAGTTTCAAAGAAAATCACTGATGTTCTACCCAGTCAAACAGAAGCAGCAGCACTAGAAGTAAACACGCTACTAGGGAAAAAAAAAAAAGAGTCATCTAAGTGCACCCCCCCGACCAGAGAGTGTGGAACTCATTCAAGATTCTTTTTAGTGCCAGAAAAGACAGGGGACTGGAGACCAGTTTTAGATCTCAATAAAATAAATTGATCGGTTCAATATACAAAGTTCCAGATGGTCACGATTCAGTCCATTCTGCCAGTTTTGCATAAGGACAACTGGATGTGCTTAATATGTCTTCAGGATGTGCATTATCATATCAAAATGAACAGGTGAGCCAGAAAATATCTATACTTCTGGCTGGGAACCAGTCATTACCAATTCACACCACTGCCGTTTGGTCTCACCACTGCTCTCACCACTGCCCCCAGGATGTTAACCAAGTGCATGGCAGTAATAGCAGCTCACCTGAGACTGTTTGGGATTCTGTTTTTTTCCATACCTGGACAACTGGCTCCTGACCGCTCCAACCAGGCATCAACTATTTCAAGCAAGGGACTACTTATTCTAGTTGTGCCCTCTTCTGGGAATATCTGTCAATTACAATAAATCTCAACTCATTTCAACTCAGACTTTGGAATTCATTGGTGCTCTTTTCAACACAACCAGTGAAATAGCTTCTCTCCCTCTTTCTTGGATTCAAGCCATTCAATTTCAGGTCAAAAAGATTATTCAGAATTCTTCTGTACAAATATGTCTGATACTGCAAGCCTTGGGATCCACGTTAGTGGCAATCACTCTCTTACTTCTAGCAAGGTTCCATATGAGAATCCAATGGATTCTTGCAACTCAATGGTCTATTCTCCAGCACCCATTATCCAGCCCAGTCAAAATAACTCAAGTTTGAAAGAATGACCTTTTCTGGTGTATTCACTCCAGTCAAATGCAAGAAGGCCATCACTTTGTTCTCCCTCAACCCAAGGCCACAGTGGCCATGGATGCCTCTCATACCTGGTTGTAGTGGGCTCTTCTTGGGAAGGATGGTCCAAGGCACATGGTACCCCGAACAGGCCAATACACATATCAATGTCCTGGAAATGAAATCTGTCCTCTTAGCATTGCAGCCATTTCAAGACACTCTCCCAAATGTGACTATCATGATTCAGAAGGACAATATTTTAGTAGTCTAGTACATCAGCAAGCAAGGGGGAACCAGATCTTACTCTCTTTGTTGAGAAGCTGTGAGACTGTGGCAATGGGCAAGCTCATCCAATCAATTTTTGATAGCAGCACACATCCTGGGGAAGCACAGTGTGATTCCTGACAAGTTAAGCAGGTCCATTTTAATGCCTTGTGAGTGGTCTCTCAATATCAATGTGGCAGAGATGATTTTCTGTCTATGGGGCCAACCTTGCTGTGACCTATTTGCTTCTCCCCTTAACTAGTGCAGCAGGTTCTTTGCCCTGATTCCCCCAGTGGGGGAGACCTTGAGGGATGCTGTACTTCAAGGTTGACCAGACGGTCTTCTTTATGCTTATACCGTGTTACCCATCATTACAAAATTTCTCCAGACAGCATCTCAGTTGAAGAGCACAGTTATCCTCATTGCCCCTTACTGGCCTTGTCAGATCTGTTTTCCCTTTCCTTTGGCTCATCTTCTAAATCCTCACTGGATTCTGGATCCAACTCCAGACCTCTTATCTTACCTGACAGGCTTGACTCATCTGGACATTTCAGGCCTCAAGTTGACTGCATGGTTTCTCCAGTTCCATTGATTACTAGAAACCCCAGGCTCTTTTGTACCATCCATCATGTATTATCTTCCCATAAAGCTTCCACTAGGAAAATTTAGAAAAGTAAATGGAAAAGGTTTGTTTTTTGAGCTCACCAAAAAGCGTAAACCCTTTTTCAGCACCAATATCAAGGTTTCTTGACTATTTAGCTACAATTTTCAATGAAGGTGCCACTACCTCAGCTATCAGTGTAGAATTAGCAGCCATTTCCAACTTTCATATAGGGGTAAATAGTTCTACTTTACATTCCACCAAGCTTTATAAAGCCTTTCTCAAAGGGACACCTTTAAAAGATCCAACCCCTCCTTAGGATCTAAATATTGTTCTTCAAACCTTGACTGAACCCCCCCCTTGAACCATCAGCTAAGTCTGATCTGAAATTTTTGACCTGGAAAACTCCTTTCCTATTTGCTTTCACTTCTGCAAGAACAGTGTCTGAACTTTAAGCACTGTCCTCTAAACCTCCTTACTTAATTTTTCACAATGGCAGGGTTTCTTTATAGACAAATATTTCCTTTTTACCAAAGGTGGTGTCCGAATCTAATATAAATAAGGTCATCAGTCTCCCAGTCTTCTTTCCTAACTTTTCAAAGATTACTTGTCCATCTACTTGCTTAACTGAATAAACTACTGGAAAATTCAACAAGATGTCTTTATTCCTTCCACAGAGAGGATATCAGAGAGAGAGAGAGAGAGAGAGAGAGAGAGACAGAGTCTCCTAGATCTGCTAGCTAAAGTGTTTATTGTTAGTCCTGTCACCCTGTGGATCACAGACGGGATACCAGACTTAACCCAAGCCCTCTGGGTTACCTCTGTTCACTTTTCTAACAAAGGAGAATGTATGTTACATCTTCTGGATATCAGTAGACAGTTATGTTTCTGCCTTCAAAGAACCAAAGATTTGAGAAAATCTGAACAATTGTTTGGTACTTTTTCTGACTCAGAACGAGGCAAACCAGTATCTAAACTAACTTTGGCCAAGTGGTTGACTGATTGTATTACCTTAGTCTATGAAAATGTGGGTTTGCCTTTACCAAAGCCTCCAGGAGCCCATTCCGTGAGGTCTGTGGCAGCTTCCTCAGCTTTTTTTGTCTAGAACTTCCTTGGATAACATTTGTACATTACAAATTGGATCTGGTCTGTAGGGGAAGACCAGCCTTTGGCTCAGCTGTACTTTGGAATATCCATCCTTAGAGTCCTCCTGTGATTTAGGTAGCTGGAGACTCTGTCCCACCTATTGAGAAATGAATGAAAATGACATCAGATAAAAAAGTTATGTACTCACCATAATGATCCATATGTGTTGTTCATTTTCATTCTTCCTCAACTTCCCACAGACCTAGGCCCTTCTTATGGAACTCCTAGGATCATAGGAAGTTACTAGGCTAATGGCCTTAGGGCCCTTAAAAATGTAGCCAAGTTCTACCCTTATTTCCACGATCAGCACCTATTGCCCCAGTCCAGGAGGGACACAGGTGGAACCCCTGGGGTGAATTTATGGTTACCAATCCAATCGTCCAGATTGCGTTTGAAGAGGGCCAGTGAGGTACTCTGTTTGACATGAAGTGGGAGTCTGTTTTAAAGGTGTGGTAACCTCTGGGAGACAAAATTGTCCCTCCAGCTGATTCCGTTAATGTCACATACCAGGTTAAGGTCTTTATAGAGTGAGTAACCAGGGTACCATTTGACTTGCGGATATGCAGTATTTCCAGTAAAACAGGGTCAGAGATTGCCTTATATGCAATGCAGAGATTGTCTCTGAGTAGTCTGTATGAAGCAGAATAAAGTGGCAGCTATTTTAGATGATCCACATAGGACAGATGCTGAAGACCTTGAATCTACTTGTGAGGAACCTTTGTGGTCTCTCCAGTTGCTACAGATGCTTGGAAAGGTACATACCGAAAGGGTCGTTTTACTCAATTATTGGCCTGATGAGGGAAGAGTACAGGGAGGTTATAACTTCTTTTTTGTTGGCGGCAGTGCCCTTACTTATGAGATGAGCACTATAGAATGCCCTTCTTTCCACTGTGGAGACATGGTGATCAAAGGTAAGGTTGCTGTCAACCTGCATGCCCATGTCTCTCATCATTGAGTGCATATTAGGGTGCTATTGATGAGGTAGCTACCAGGAACATCACTCTTACCGAAAGGGATGATAGTACATTTTTTGCATTGAGTTTAAGGCCATGACTTTGGCACCGATCATTTGTTTGTGTAAGACCCTGTTGTAGGATGTTGACATCATTTGGAGATTCTATGACCACTTCCAGTTTGCAGTCATCAGCAAACTTTGTCAGTTTTTGCTTTTACTTTGGAGAAATAGATTCCAAACAGTAGAGGTCTCAGGACTGATCCTTGTGGAACACCACTCATTACAGGTCTGCTGTTGGAGGTTGATTCCCCTTTTTGACTATATGGGTTCTATCAATGAGCCAGTTAGTAACCTGTCTAACAATGTAAGGGTTGATACCTTGCTGGGTGAGTTTGTCAATGATACCTGAGTGGGAGATAGTATCAAAAGCTTTGGCTATGTGTAGGTAGGCTGTATGCACAGATTTCCCCTTGTCCAGGGTCTTAATGACTGTCTTGAAGAAGTCCACCAGGTTTAAGAGGCATGACCTCCCTTTGATAAATTCAAACTGAATAGGTCAAGTATTTGGAGATTACCTATATCTTTTTTGCTAAGGTTCATGATGATTCACTCCATGGCCTTGCAGATATCGCTAGTCAGGCTAATAGGTCTATAGTTCCTGGGATCAGTGGAAGCACCACCTTTGTTCAAGGGGCAACGGTGGCCATTTTCCATTCAGCTGGGACAAAGCCAGTGCTCAGACTATGATTGAAAGGAGGAGTACCCAATGGTGGTGTTAATTCTTGTTGGAGCCCATGAAGGACGCAGCCTGGGATGTTATCAGGCCCCATAGATGCTGGGTTTTTGACTTTAGAAAGAGTGTTTATGACCTGCTCTTTAGAGGTACAGGGTAGGGATGTCATGGGGTACATATGGTGGGGACACGGGAGTGAAGTTTTCACAGAACCTGTCAGCTAACACTTAGCTATGTCCACAGGCTCAGTATATGTGGTATCATTAATTACCAGTTCAGCACAAATCTAGGCCTTTCCTTTTAGATTATGGATGTAACTAAAGAACACCTTATGGTTGTCATTAGTTGAGGAAGCTAATTTGAGTTCGTAGTTTACTTTGGAAGACTTCACAAGAAGTCTTATTTGCTTGTTTAAGCTGAGGAGGGAGTATTTCCAGTTTAGGGCTCTCTCCCTCTTACTCTGACAGCAATTTCTTCCTCTTATTGTAAAGCCTGGATAGACTGAAGAGCTTTGTGATGAGCATCTGTTCCTTGTTTGAGCTCCACTTTCCATTCCTTTCTTAATTTCCACTATTCTGTATGTATGTTTATTAATATCTATATCTATCTGACTATATTTATTTATTTATGGGCAGCAACCTAGATCTGACGTATGTTAAGTGGCTGACTCGTTATGGGTAAACGGTGGAGCTCAAGAATTCAAGTGTTCTGTGATCTGGAAGAAGTGGTCGAGTCGGATCTGAGGACCGGATTCAAACCTAACTGTTCAGGAAGAATGAAAATGGGCAACACAGATGGAATGTTATGGTGTGTACATAACTTTTTTTTTGTCGTCAGGCTGGCAACTCGGTATGTAAAAATCAACTGCCAATCATTAGAGGACCGGAGTTCCGCTGTGGCGACCCCTAACCGGGAAAAGCCGAAAGACACAACAACAACAACACCTTTTTGAAACTGGTCTCAGTGCAGGTTAAATGGTGGTCTTTCGGGTGTTTCATATTAGTGCCTTGCCAGGATCTTGTCCCTTAGTGCACATGTCAGAGGTGGGTATTAGTATCATCAATACTACCTTCAGGACTATTAAGTCTCATTTTTATTTTTTTTTTTAATTAATTTGGTTCCATTCTTCCATAGGTGACTATCCAGTATTACTATTTTATTCTGTTATGTTCTATGAATGTCTTTTTACAATCAGACCTTGGAAAAGAGGGAATAAATACTTTCCAGAGACTGTTCTTGATGGAAGACAGCAGACAGCTGCACAAACATTGTACATGTCTACAGCAAGTAAGATTTCACCTTGGGCATCTGCAGTTTTATTTACTATATCCGTTTTTATATTCAGTGCTGGAATGCAAAATGCTTCTAGAAGCAGACATATTTAATGATATGCCTATTTTCTCCAACAGCTGTTTTTTTTTTACACATCCTTGCTCTGTGTTACTTTTCAGTTTATTGTCATCTTTGATGACAGAGGCAGATGTGTTATACCAAAAATACCAACAGTAAACCTTGGGACATCTGCTAGGTTGCTGAATTCCTTTGAATTAATGGTGGATTAGAATCATTGATTGAATCTGGGTTGTAAATACTGCTACTGTAGAAGTGCTTGGAATGAATTTTGAACAATGTTGGTAGTCCATGATATTTATTTATGTACTGAGGACCTAGGATAACATAATATTATTATTGTTATTGTTGTCATTGTTACTATTGTGATTTCTTTTTTTTTTTTTTAGCAGTGATGGAAGCCTTGCAACCTCTGGATGTACTGCGGGTGTCCACAGTTTTGGAAGACTATCTAGATCAGCTTGCCATACTGGGCTGCATCATGCCAGCTTCGTATGAGGGAAGGCCGGATGCCGGTGATGTAAGTTCTAACTCTACATATCTTGGAATTTCTCATCTGAAAGGATATATGTAATTTTAATTTCTTTATGGAAAAATAAGTCAGTTAATGCACCAAACTGCACATAATTTACACTTCTAGAGGGTCTGTATCTTAGATTCATAACACTAATCTTAGTTAAATTATTTTTCAGTGTTCTGAATGTTTTATACAGTACAATACTTGTTTCACAGAGATGAGAAGCTACAGTGCCCATCAAACGTTATAGCTGCTTTTAAAGCCTCTCATTTATTGGCAGTGTGGGTATTATAATTAAATGCATTACAACTGGTATAATGATCCTTGGTCCAGTTGTGGTGAGATGTAGCTGCTTAGCACACAGATCAGAATTCAAATCTGAAGACTTTTTTTTTTTTTCTAGTGGATGTCCAACGGGGAACAAATTTTAATAAACAGGTTAAGTACTTTCATCCAGATAAACACCAGACTTTTTTTTTCCCCATCGTACATCTTGCAGTTTCTTCAGTGTAATATTGTTTGTTGGTTTTGTATTTTTATTGCACTAATTCCGGTTCAGTGATATTTTTTTCTGGGAAAAGTGGCATGAAGATAGGATGTTAAGTTGTCTATCTCACCTTTGTTCTTGCTGGTTGGGATCGGAGCTGATCCTCGGCTTCTATAGCTCAAAAGCTGTTTACTGGCTCGAGGCTACCCCTTATCCCATGATGACTAGCACTAGCTACTCAGATCTCGTTTGCCGCTTCAGCTGCGAGGTGCCATTTTTCTGGCTCAGGCTTGTATTAAATTTATTACAGAACTTTTTTCTACAAAAAATAGTATTTTTCCTAGGGGTTATTGTTAACTTTTAGTTTTATACTTGTGGTATTAGCTAAGTGTGTAGTACTAGATGTTCATCATGTTACACTGTTGCAGTCATTACACTTGGGTTATCTTGCCATCAGGCGGTCCTGCAGTCGGCCAGAGTTCCAAAGTCTTGGTCCGGCGTCGGTTGCTGTCGGCTCCTCCCTGATGTCAGTGCGGCAGGGGTATATAAGATGCAGCCGACGCCATTTTCTTCAGTCTTTCTTGCCGTGTGGTGCCCGAAGCAGAAGCAGTTCGCAAGTGCCGGTCGGCTGACTCCTGAGATTTTCATTCCAAATCCAGAACCAAAGTCTTCTAAAAAAGCTAAGTACCCCATTGGGGAAACTTTTTCTTGCCTCAGACTGATGTCAGTAAAAGTTAATAACTGTATTTCTTGTGGGAAGCAAATACCTCATAAGGATTTCCACTCCTATTGTATTCCATGCCTAGGCCCTGACCACAACGTCACTGGTTGTCGGTTTTGTGCTAGGTTTAACAAGCACACTATTAAACATTGGTTTGATTTTGCCTGACATTATTTTGGTAGAAAATTCAATTACATCATGCCGTCGGAAATTCTGATGACCACAATGCATAAAAAGTGCAAGGACAAGGACAGGCATCCGAGGCCCAAAACAGACGACAAGGCCTCTTCTAGGCCAGTCGCCGGTTCTCCGGTTTTCAGCGAGGCGCCTATGCATCCCCTGACGACCGCTTCCACAGAACCACAGACCACTTCCGACTCCCACGTGGAGCTGGCTGGGCCTTCGGATGCACTAGGCCTTCAGTTTACCGATCCTAAACCTACAGAGGAAACCAAACTAGCTGAGCAATCCACAGCTACAGAGGGTGTTTTCAGACCTACCCAGTTAACTATTAAACCCTCTGTTAAGTCTAAGCTCCCCTTAAAGGCTAAGAAACAGACACAACTCTCTCCAGGACAGGCTTCCATGCCTAAGAAACAAATTCTTAAAATGGCCGAGGACCTAATCACCCTGATCAGGGGGTCCCATCCCCCTCCTGATAAAAGGCCCAGGCAGGATGGGTGTCCCGGGCTGTGTCCTACATGAACTCCAAGAAGAGCTAAACCCAAACATAAAACTTCTGTTCAATCTCAGCCTTACTACAGGATATGTACCCAAAGAGTGGCGTACAGCTACAGTGGTCCCTCTCCACAAAGGTAGTGCCTCAATATATCCTGGAAGCTATCGCCCCATAAGCCTGACTAGCTTGGTCTGCAAAGCTATGGAAAGGATCATCATGGACCTCATAAATAAAGATATTGGGGACCTACAGACACTGGGTCCTACCCAGTTCGGCTTTGTTAAGGGCAGATCCTGCCTCTTAAACCTGGTCGATTTCTTTGAAACAGTCACCAAGGCCATTGTGAGGGAAGGTGGTCCACACAGCCTACCTGGACCTCGCAAAAGCCTTCGATACAATACCCCACTCAGGCATTATAGATAAGCTCACCAGCTTAAATATAAACCCCTATGTCACTAGATGGGTTGCAAACTGGCTCAAAGACAGAACCCACATGGTTAGAATTGCTGGAGCCATGTCAGACTCCAAACCAGTTACAAGTGGTGTCCCACAAGGCTCAGTTCTGGGACCTCTCTTGTTCGGTATATATTTCTCGGAGGTACAGGCCAACACGGAAGGACTGTGGCTGACCAAGTTCGCAGATGACTGCAAACTAGGCGCCATAATCGACTCTCCAGCCGACACAAGCATCCTACAAAAGGGCCTCATAGAAACAGACAACTGGTGCCAGAGCCATGGCCTCAAGCTAAACGCCCAAAGGTGTATAGTCATCCCCTTTGGCAAAAACAAAGTCCCCACAAATTACCACATAGGTGGTAATCCATTAAGTACGGAAGAAGTAATTAGGGACCTGGGGACCCAAGTTGATAGCAATCTCTCATTTGAAAACCACGTGGCTAAAGTGGTTAGAAAAACATTTTATATAGCCCACCTAATCATGAAGGGATTCACATCTAGATCAGGGGAGGTCATCTTGCCTCTTTAATCATCCCTCATCAAGCCCATAATTGAGTACAGTGCCCCTTTTGGGATGTACCTTACCAGACACCTGCAGCAACTGGAAAGGCCCCAAAAGTACCTCACCAAGAGGATCAAAGGGCTCAAACAGATGCCATATGCTGCCCAGTTAAAGAAACTCCAGCTCTACTCAGTGGCATACCGCCTGCTCAGAGGCGATCTGTGCCTGATGTATAAAGCCATGTCCAACCCAGAATTAATGGACATGCTGCACCTCAGAAAATCCAATTCCCATCGAGCTACTGGCCGAGAGACTTGAACCTCAGCACTGAAATAAATAGGACATGCTGGAGGGACAGATTCATAACCCAGAGGCTCTCTTCACTCTGGAATAAAATCCCAGTCCAGGTTAGGCAGAGTCCCTCACTGACTCTCTTCAAGAGGAATCTTGATGAGTGGATGGGAGATCGTAGGTTTACCCCGGGTATCACTTCTGTGTCACTGTTAGACAGAGGCACAGTATACTAACCTCAAAAAAGGGCATAGCAAAATTCATTTAAAATGGGTGGTGAAAGCCAAACACACTCTGGCTAGGCTTATAAATGCCCTAGGGCAGATAGCCTAGTATGAACCTATGAACCTATGAATCTTCTGACCAGGTGTCCATTTCCTCTGACTCTTCCTCGGACCTAGGATATTCTTTAGCCCCTTATGAGGATTCTGATGCTGAGGAATCAATTCCATCAGCCTCTCCGCCTGAGGATTACTCCTTTGGGGAGACCTTACATACCATGAGAGAGCATTTCCATTGGGAAGGCCAGGATTACTCAGAATCCAAGAAAAGACTCAGAGACTTCCTTTTATTGCCCCAACAATACCCCCTTGCTATCCCACCAGTTTTAGACATTGTGGATGATGTGTACACTGAATCCAGTTTGAACCCTGACTCTTTACCCCCAGCCCAGTTAAACCTGATAGATATTACAGAGTCCCTGACTCTCACAAATTTCTGTTCAAAAGCCCTGTTGCTGACCCTGAAACTATTTTTCAGGGACCCAAAGGGATTAAGGCCTCATCAGAAAAAAACCCAGTTCCCTCTGACAGAGATTCCAGAGCATTAGACAGATGGGGAAAGAAGATATATATGTCTGCCACTTTAGCAATGAGAGCCTTGAATTGCCAGTTTCACATGCTAAAATATCAGCAATTTTTGATGTCTCGGTTGAAACAAAAAATGCTTCCAGATTCAGATCCTCCTAACTTAAAAGAAATGCAGGATTTATAGCATGCAGCTAAACTAGGAGGAAAACATACTTTGCAATGTGGGTTTGATTCCTTAGAGGCCTCCTGTAAAGCAGCAGTTACAGGCTCTGTCATTAGAAGGCATGCTTGGTTAAAAGAACATACGTTACCAGATCATGTTAAGGTCAAACTATTGGATGCACCTTTGCAGCGGGATGTGCTGTTTGGAGTTAAGGCAGAGGAGGTATTAAAGAAGATGGAGGATAAGGCAAAATCTATGCAAACGGTGAAAGATTTCTTACAGGTTCAGCCTCCTCGTTTTAGCAGAAATTGGCCAACAAAGAATTGGTCCTTTCCAGTCACAGATAGACCTCAAAGGGGCAGATACAGATGTCCAAGAGGTAGAGGTCAGACATAAGGCCCTTACAGGCCTCGACAATGGGGCACACCAGGCCAAAAAGAAGGGGAAGACAGGCCTCAACCTTATAAAAAACAGCCTCAATGACTTTCCACTACAGCTGCCAAACAGCTTTCTCTTGCCAGCCCCGTTAGGAGGAAAACTGGCACTTTTCTATCACAACTGGCATTGCATCACCAAAGACAAATGGGTTCTCAACATTGTATCTCAAGGTTACAGGTTCCATTTCCACACCTTTCCAAGGCTAAAAGGAATGCCAAATGTGCCACCAAATCAATGGGCAGAGGCTCAAAAACGAATTACAGCACTCATGGACATGAGAGCTACTCAAAAGGTACCACCACAGGAACAAGGACAAGGATTTTACTCAAGACTCTTTCTGGTTCCCAGAAAGTACAAAGCCTGGAGACCCATTCTGGACCTTTCTACACAAAATTGCAGAAGATACCACAGATTTCTAGCTGGTTCAATGCACTATCAATTCTCTGCACTGCCCTTTGGCTTATCTACTGCACCCAGGGTCTTCACAAAGTGCCTGGCACCAGTAATTGCATTTTGCAGGCAAAAAGGAATTCAAATTTATCCATACCTGGACGACTGCCTGATTCAGGCAGAGAGCAAGGACATTCTACTAAAGCATCTGGCGTACGTAAAAAAAGTTATTAAGTTGCCTGGGGTACACAGTAAATGAAAATAAATCAAAACTAGTGCCCTCACAACAGATAATATTCCTGGGTGCCAGCTTGAACACAACGGCCCAGATGGCTTATCTCACGCCAGACAAGCAAGGACATCTGACTCAATATTTTCAATTAATGGCAACAAAGACCCAACTCCCTGCAAGAAAAATTATGCAGGCCTTGGGCTACATGGCATCTTGCATACTACTAATTCCATATGCCAGACTGCATATGAGGAAACTATAATGGTACCTAAAGAGTGTATGGTCTCAACACTGTCAAAGTTTGGAAACAGTTATACCACTAATTCCTTGCCTACAACATAAGTTTCGATGGTGGGCACAAGCTTGTCACCTCAACAAGGGACAGCCTTTCACTCAACCCACAGCCAGGTAAACACTGACAACAGATGCATCAGATTATGCCTGCTTTCAAGGACCTACTGCATCCAGGACAATTACTATTAAAGACAGACAACACAGTTATGTGGTACATAAACAAGCAAGGGGGCACACACTCCTACCCCCTCTGCAGATAAGCCATGACCTTGTGAAACACAGCTCTAAACTACCAAGTTCATCTGCAAGCATAATTCCTGCCAGGAGTGAAAAACACACTGGCAGACGACTTAAGCAGAAACATTATGGACCCACACGAATGGGAACTGAACCCACAAGTATTCAGAATGATAACACAAAAATGGTGGAGCCTGGACATAGATCTGTTTGCTACCCCAAAGAACTGCCAATTACAGAAATTCTGCACAAGGAGCTACCATCTACAAGCATGGAAAGTGGATGCCCTCTCATTCAGCTGGAAAAAACTACAAGTATATGCTTCCCCCCTTTACCTCTCCTTCCAAAGGTACTCATAAAAGCCAGGCAGGAAGAGCCAAAAATGATATTGATTGCACCAGACTGGCCACGCCAACACTGGTACCCAATCTTAAAGAACTTGACACAAGAACCACCCTGGATTTTACCACAAATTCCACAGTTGCTGACTCAGCACAACAATCAGATACTTCACAGCCAGCTAAAGACCTTAAATCTAGCTGCATGGAAAATTCCTTAGTCAAGCAAGCAATGCCTCTCTCCAAAGCTGTTATGGATGTCATTCTGGAGGCCAGAAGGCCTAGCACCAGGAAAGCATACTCGGACAAATGGAAGAGATGCTGTGCCTGGAACCAAGTGCACAGCCTTGACCCTCTAGTCCCAAACAGTCCTCAGATACTGCAATACTTAACTGAGATGCTGGACAAGGGCCTCTCTTTTTCATCCATCAAGATCCACGCCTCAGCTATTTCTGCTCATTACAACATGGATCCACCAATTTTTTCTAATCCTTTGCTCAAACAGTACCTCAGAGGGGCTAAAAACATAAGACCGCCCCGTAGAGCACCAACACCTACTTGGGACCTGAATTTTGTTTTGGAAAAATTAACTTTACCTCCTTTTGAGCCAGCTAACACAGCAGAATTAAAATACATCTCTTGGAAAACTGCTCTGCTACTGGCAATAACATCAGCACGAAGAGTTTCAGAATTATAATAGCAGTGGAACCTTTCCTCATCTTCCATCAGGACAGGGTGTCTTTAAGAACCAACCCTACGTTTATGCCAAAGGTGGTATCAAGTGTGGCTCTAAACCAAACTATTCACTTGCCAACTTTTTATCCAAAACCACAGTACAAAGGGGAGAGACTACTACATTCTTTGGACATTCACAGACAGTTACCCTTCTACTTGGACAAAACCAAAGCTTTCAGAAAATCTGAGCAATTATTGGTAGCATACGCTGCAGGAGCACAGGGAAAAGCCATTTCAAAGCAGACTATTTCAAAATGGATAGGACACTGTATACATTTCTGCTATACCCACCCTGGGAAACCTGTACCTAGCAGCATTAGATCTCACTCCACCAGGGCAACAGCCACTTCAACTGCCTACCTCAGAGGAGTACCTACCAAGGATATTTTGGAAGCAGCAACATGGAGTTCTGTGCATACCTTCACCAAACATTACCATTTGCCTTTATACTCCAAATCCAGAGCTGGCTTCACCACTGCTGTACTGCAGGGCCTTATAGCCACCCCTAATGCCTTATAGATCCAGCCTTTCTACCTCAGCTTTGAGATTCCACCCAAGTGTAATGACTGCAGCAGTGTAACACGATGAACATAGTACAGTTTTGTACCTACCATAAATGTAGATGTTCAAGTGTAAACACTGCTGCGGTCCAGGTTACCCTCCATCCTTCCCTCTTACTTTCTGGTATTTACCTAGGGCATATACCCTTTATTACCTATGGGAAGTATTTGCTGGGACTAAAAATAGTTGTTTGCTTTGCTTTTGTATTTTTTTACTAGCAATTTGTATTGCCTACCTATTTGGGGGCACCTGACATCTGGGGCAAGAAAAACTGAAGAAAATGGCATCGGCTGCATCTTATATACCCCTGTTGCACTGATGTCAGGGAGGAGGTGACAGCAATTGATGCCGGACTAAGACTTTGGAACTCTGGCGACTGCAGGACCACCTGATGGCAGGATAACCCAAGTGTAATGACTGCAGCAGTGTTGACACTCGAATATCTACATTTATGGTAGGTACAAAACTGTACTTTTCTCCCCCCCCCCTTTTAGAACTCGTTTAATTTAGATAGTCCTCCCCCTCCCCCTCCTTATCCTTTTCTGTCAGGTTAGCCATTTAAGTTAGAGGCTTTCCTTCTATCTTTTTTATAC
Organism: Protopterus annectens; assembly: GCF_019279795.1. NCBI lineage: Eukaryota > Metazoa > Chordata > Ceratodontiformes > Protopteridae > Protopterus > Protopterus annectens. Next base: position 998,059,704 of record NC_056734.1, on the reverse strand, counting down.
GCAGCCGTTTGAGTTAGAGGCTTCCTATTTATATATTAAAAAAAAAATCTTTAGTTAGTCTGCCGTATACTGATTTTTTTCCTGTAAACTGTATATTATTGTTAGCTGTTGTTGTGTTTTCTGGTTTCAGGATGTCTAAAGAATCCAAGGTGTCTGGGTTCAAGAAGTGTGACTCATGCTGTCAGAAAATGTCTCTGACAGATGGGCACACTTCTTGCGTCTATTGTTTAGGCACTGTGCACCTGCAGGACTCTTGTTCTATCTGCCATGCATTTAGTCCAAGAATTCTGCAGGAGCGCAAGAATAAGCATATTCTTAGGGGTCTTTTAAAGCCCCAGGATTCACCGGCCAGGACTCTGCCTGTGAAATCCCCTAAAGCTACCAAATCATCGGCTCCAAGTTCGGAGCCGTCTTTGGTTCAAACTCTTCCTGCCAGTTCGGTTTCGGCCGGAACCGATAAGACTATCTCCCCGTTGGCTCCATCAAAAACTTCAGAGCCATCACAGAGCCACAAGAGGCTGAGGTCCCCCTCTCTGGAATCGATTCATTCAGCTCCTCGGTCTCCCCTGCTTCAGAGCGAGCGCAGTCACAGATCTTCTCACTCCTCTCGATCCTCTAGGCTCTCGGATCATGACGTGGTGAGAGTAGTCAGTTGGTTGCTTAAGTCGCAGGCACTTGCCAAGATGTTGTCCAGCCCTCCTCAACAGGTGTCATCTCCATCCACTTCTATCGATGTTCCTCCTCCGACTCCATTGAGCTCTTAGCTGGAGTTTGTTGGGGTTTGAGTAGTGGAACCATTGGCTCCGATAATTCTTTCTCCTTCGGTTCCGTCGTTGGCTCCGATTCCCTTGATGGTGCCATCCATCGAGGGATCTGGGCACAGGGGCTCCCTTGTCGGTTCCGAGGGGGCAAGTGGCATCAGACCCTTGTTCAACCCCGTTCTCACTCTCGGAGCTTCGGCGCAGGTGAGCTCGGCTCCTACATCGGCCTCGGAGCCATCTCCCTTGGTGCGGAGAAGGATTCTGATTTCCTCGGAACTGGAGCCTTCTCTGCATCGTGGCAGGGACACCTTCGATGTCATGAGGAGTGTGCTGTCCACTGAGTCAGCTCCACCATCGGCCCCATTGGCTCCGTCCCCTGTAGTGCCTGTGCCAACCTCTGCTCCTCCTCCAGACCCCAAGCGTGGGGAACTGGTGCCCCAGGGCACCCCATTGGGTGTTTTCTCTTCTTCTGAGGCCTCCCCTGATCATTCAGAGGAGCCCCCTCATAAGAAGAAGTGCAAGAGGAAGCACATTGACTCCCCTGAGTCTGTCATACATACTTAGATGACTCGGAAGGGTCCCCAAGATCCCACTCTGAAGATGTTTCCTTTATGGACATCCTCAAAATGCTTAAGCAGAGGGGGAACTGGAATACCCTAGCCCCTACCAAGGATGAGTCTGTATTCCTGGATGTGTTCGGTTCCCGACCTTCCACCTCCTGGGTTTCTCCGCCTTTCGATCCACTTATGTCAGTGGTGGCTCGAAAGGCTTGGTCAGCCCTGGATACAGTGAAATCAACCCTGAGGAGACCAGGGAAGTTTATCACTGCACCCCGTGATAAGCAGTTCCTTACCAAAGGTTTTCCTGTAGATGCCATGGTGGTAGCAGCAGCCACAAAAAAGGAGTTAGCAGAAACTTCTTTGTCTGTCCATCCTCCTAACAAGGAGTCTAGGACTATGGACAGATATGGGAAGCGAATGTTTGCTTCAGCGACCTTTTCTATGAGGTCACTGAACTACTTATTCCATTTTACCAGGCTTCAGAGGGATCTCCTTAAAGAGCTCGGAGATACCCTTCAAGATCCATCAGCTGAGGGGGCTCAAGCTAAAGTGGCTTCCCAGCTGGCGACTCTTAATTCAGTAGTCAACTCCTCCATGAGGCTCATTTCCTATGCATCCGATGGTGCAGGTAGAGCCACAGGTACAGGTGTGGCCCTTAGGAGACACGCCTGGATGCGGCTGCGTAATTTTGCGGAACCCTTTAGAGCATCATTCACCAACATCCCCTTTGATGGTTCCTTTCTTTTTGGACCACAGGTGAAAGACACTTTGACTAGGTGTGAGCAAGAAGGCAAGACTCTCTCTGCTGTGGGAGTCTGTTTTTCCACTCCTTCCAGACCATACCCCAAGGGTCAGAAGAGTGGTAAAATGTGTTTTCAAAAATCCCAGGGAGCCCCGCCTGACACACGTAGTGATTTTTCCTCCAGGGGCAGAGGGGGAAACAACAACAACAGATGCCGCCCTCATGGCAGAGGGGGTCCGCAGAACCAGGGCAACAGAGAATCTTTCTCTGAGAAGCCCTTTCAACATCCCTGAAGGGTTGCCTGGCTGCCTGCCTCTGGAGGCAGTTGGGGGAAGACTATCTCTGTACCCAAAAGCCTGGCAAAAATTAACGCAAGACAGATGGGTACGGTCAATTATATCCGGAGGTTACAAAATTCCCTTCTCTCAACCCCCCTTACCTTCAAGCAAATCCCTTCCAGATGTTCCACCCAATCTGAGGGACCAAGCAGTCATAGAAGTTTCAAAACTGCTAAAAAAAAAAGAGTCATCCAGGAAGTCCCGGCAGACCAACATGGATCCGGAACTTACTCAAGGTTCTTTTTGGTACCAAAAAAGACAGGGGACTGGAGACCGATTCTGGATCTCAGCAGACTAAACAAGTCTGTTCAAAGAACAAAGTTTTGGATGGTCACGCTACAGTCCATTCTACCCTTTCTGGGTCAGGACAATTGGATGTGCTCTATAGATCTTCAGGATGCGTACTATCACATCAAAATGGACAGGCGCTCCAGGAGATTCCTTCATTTCTGGCTGGGAGACAGTCATTACCAGTTCAGATCTCTGCCCTTTGGTCTCACCACAGCCCCCAGGGTGTTCACCAAATGTATGGCAGTGGTCACGGCTCACCTGAGACGTCGAGGATTCCAGGTGTTTCCATACCTAGACAACTGGCTTCCTCACTGCTACTACCAGGCATCAACTTCTGCAAGCCAGGGACTACACAATCACAATCTGCTCCCAGTTAGGCATCACAATAAACTTCGAAAAATCTACCTTGTTGCCCTGTCAATCTATCACCTATATAGGAGCAGACTTAGACACAAGGAACATGTCCACAAGGCTACCGCCAGACAGGTTGTCTACAATTCGCCAGCAAGTACAAATTCTAATGCAGAGCAGAAGGATCCAAGTCAGGTTCTTCCTTCAAACTCTGGGTTCCATGGAAGCGGCAATTCTTCTAATCCCTCTGGCCCGCTTTCACATGAGAATCCTTCAGTGGCTTCTGTTCACACAGTGGTCTTTCCAACAGCTGCCCATGTCTCACATGATCATGATTATAGAAGCATGCAAAAGGCACCTTTCCTGGTGGATGGTCTCTCCACTAGTGTCTCAGGGCAGATCCTTCATTCAGCCCCCTCTGGGTGCCACAGTGACCACAGACGCCTCCCTGATAGGGTGGGGGGACATTATCAGGGCAGGATAGTCCAAAGCACTTGGCACCCTCACAAGTACCATCTGCATATAAATGTCCTAGAAATGAGAGCCGTGCTCCTAGCGTTGCAAGCTCTTCAGGACTGTCTCCCTTCTGGGACCATTGCAGTTCAAATGGACAACACGTCAGTGGTATGGTACATCAACAAGCAGGGCGGAACCAGGTCCTATCCCCTATGTTGAGAAGCACTCAGACTCTGGCAGTGGGTGATTTCCTCCCAACGATTTCTGATTGCAACGCACATCCCTGGGAGGTCCAACATCATAGCGGACAGGCTCAGCAGAGCTATTCTCATGCCTCACGAGTGGTCTCTGAATCAGGTAGTTGCGGATCTGATCTTCCGCAAATGGGGGACAGCCTTGCTGCAATCTTTTTGCCACCCCCTTCAACAGCAAATGCAGTAACTACTTCTCCCTTCTTCCGCTTCCAGGTCACTCAGGGACTTCTTTATGCCTTCCCTCCATTTCCCCTGATACCGAAGCTCATACAGAAAGCTATATCATTGGGTTGCAAAATGATCCTCATTGCTCCCCTACTGGCCTCGACAGATATGGTTTCTGTTCCTGCATTATTACCTTCTCGAGCAGCCCTGGACTCTGGATCCAATTCCAGACCTACTGATTCATCAATCAGGCGGGTTGCATCAATCCCTCCAAACACTCCAGCTCACAGCTTGGTTGATCCACTTCCAACCCTAGCCAGGCTTCCCAGCATTTCCCTGGCCATGCGTGAGATTATTGTGTCCTCTCACAAGTCCACGACTAGAAAAACTTATGCTAGTAAATGGAAACGTTTTTCTTGTTGGGCAGAGGCTAGGAACATAGATCCCTTTTCAGCCCCAGTCCATGAAATTTTGGAGTTCCTAGCACAACTCTTTCATTCTGGGTCCGCTTCTGCTACAATCAGGGTTCAATTGGCGGCCATTTCTAACTTTCATGTTGGGTTGTCTAATTCAAACATTATGTCTCATAAGCTCTGTAAAGCCTTTCTAAGTGGGACTACTCTCCTTAGACCTCCAGTGAGAGATCCCCCTTCTCCTTGGGACCTTAATTTGGTACTAACCTCCCTAATTATGCCCCCCTTTGAACCTGCAGCGTCCTGCTCAATTAAATTTCTATCTTGGAAAACACTCTTTCTGGTAGCTATTACATCAGCCAGACGCATCTCTGAACTTCAGGCACTATGTGTTCGTCCTCCATACTTGTTTTTTCATAAGGACAGGGTTGCTCTGAGGACTAATTCATCTTTCCTTTCAAAAATCTGCTCAGAAAATAATTTAAACCAATCTATAGACCTTCCTATGTTTTCCCTAACCACACCAACAAGGCAGAATACAAATTACACCAGTTGGATGTTCACAGACAATTGCATTTTTACTTGCATAGGACCAAGGATACAAGGAAATTGGAGCAACTATTCCTTTCCTATGCATGAGGCAAACAAGGTCTCCCAGTTTCCAAAGTGACCTTATCCAGGTGGTTGTATCACATTATTACCTTCATTTATCAATTGAGAAACAAAGAGTTGCCTATCAAACCGAAAGGTCATTCTACTAGGGCTTTGGCCACCTCTGTAGCCTTCCAGTCTCGGTTTCCCATGGATTCTACTTGGGCAGTTGCCACATGGGCAAATCCTCATACTTTTATTTCTCATTACAAGCTAGATATGGTCTCCAGGAGCAGAGCTGACTTTGGTTCCACTGTTCTGAAGAGTCTGTTTCAATGAGTCACCCAGGATTGTAGGTGCTAGGGACGCTTTCCCAACCAGCAAGAACGAAGGCGAGATAGACAACTTAACATAAAGAAGTTATGTACCTACCATAACGTTCCATGTTAGTTGTCTTCATCTCGCCTTCCTTCTTGCATCCCACCCTCCGTCCCCTTGTCCTATTGGATCGAGAGGAGTTTTGGTTTCACTGGCTGAGTGTTCTCTGGTTTGTTTCCTCCACTGACTTAGAGAGTATGATAGGTAGGCTCAACCTGTTTCTTGGGCAGGTTGGTTCTCTGGCTAAGTCTGGGGTTAGCTATTACAAATGAGATCTGGGTAGCTAGCGCTAGGCATCATGGGATAAGGGGTAGCCTCGAGCCAGTAAACAGCTCTTGAGCTATAGAAGATGGCCGAGTTGGAGCCGAGGATCGGCTCCGATCCCAACCAGCAAGAAGGAAGGCAAGATAAAGACAGCTAACATGGAACATTATGGTAGGTGCATAACTTCTTTTTCATAGATTAGTTCTTGGCTAACTGCACTTGTGGGCCATTTTAAGCCTAGCCAATTACCCATTGTGAAAATCAAACCCTGTATCTTGTGTCTGTAAGGTAAACACCTGCTAAGTAATGTTTCAAGTGAACTGGTAAATAATGCTTTTAATATTGCCTCAAACTTGTGATATATCCTGGTTTGTATAAGTGAAATAGTAACAAAGTGCAAGTCTATTTACTCTGAACTACTCTGTTTATCATAATATATTGTTTAAAGTACAGCAGCACTATTAGCACAACATTTTGTCATGCCAGACTTTACTTTCCTCCCTACAATTGATTCCTACATTGCCACATGCAAGACGAACATGACTTAGCTGATGTTCTTCAGTCTCATTGCAACAGTTGCCTAGGGGTAGTGTCCTGCCAAAGACAGAAACTCCCCTCCTTCTCACTCACTCTCTTTGGCTGCTGAAAGGTGGCACCCTTTTTGGAGAGAAATATATCAGCAACTAGAGTGAGGTAAATCTTCAGAATTTTCTTGCCATCTTGAGAAACATCTATCTCTCTATCTCTCTCTTTGGCTCCAGTATCAATCCATCATATCTTTTTGTCTAATAGATATACCCCGTTTGGGGACCCTTTCTGTTATAAATATTTTTTATTTAATATATGTGGTATTTTTATTGCTCTTACCTTAATGTAAAAAAAAGCCATTTGTGGTATTCCTTCTTAAGAATGCTGTTTTTTGTCAGGATTGTTGGTTCGTACATGCTTCTACACTGTTTATTTCCCTTATTTTACAATTTTATGTGGAGAACGTTGGGCTGTGCTTTTACAGTTGAAATGTTTGTGCTTTGCTCCTGTTACTGTTTTTATTGAAAGTGGAAAGTTTTCTCATTTCTCATGTAATGTTCTGTGGTATTTCTGACAATGTTCAATGTACTGCTTGTGTTTAATATTGTGGGGACATTTTTATTTGGTCTTTGGGGAAGGGGGCATTTTTAATTTGGTCTTTGGGGAAGGGAAGTGTGTTGTTGTGCTTGATAGTGAATACCTTCTTCCAGTGTTACTGAGCTTTCTGTACTGTCAATCAGGTTTCTTCTCTGTCTACAGCATTGTTAATATTCTTGGGTCTGCATCTTCTACTCCTCTTGCACCTAAAAAGAAAAAAAAATAAGTAAAATTATTGCCTCAGCCTGCAGATCTGATGTCTTTTTTGTCCTTTCCTCAACTGATGGGTCTTGGATCCCACAACAGATCCATCCTTGGCCACTCTCTCAGACCCTTGTCCTTATAGCTCCAGCTCTTCTCCTTATTCCCCATAATCCCTCTGTTCTTCATAGTTACCCCAGATTTCATTTGCCACTTGAGCAATAAGATGTGGTCACTGCTAGATCGAGTGTAGGATAGTGAGATATGTGAAATTACTATTTTTTTTCATATCCATCTTTAAGGTTATCATCCAGGTTAGTTTTTCCTTGGGGCCTTCTGTGCTTTTTAGACTTACTGTTATTTTTTAGTATTCTTCTCCATTACTATCATTGGTACTTCTGTTCTTTACCACTGGGTTTTATTATTACCATTGTTGGTATTTTATCTTGTGTAGTATATTACTTCCTACAGGTATATATATGTTTTTTGGGATGACTGATAAACCTAACCAAATTTAAGAAGTGCACCACTAGTGGGTACAAGATCCCAAATTTTGACAGTCACTCAGAATGTGTGTATTGTCTTGGCCCAGATCACCTTGACAAAGAGTGTGAGATTTATACCAGTTTTAACAATGCAGCTGTGGTTGAGAGAAAGAATAAAGTTATTTTGATAGTACTTCTTCCTTTTACTTCTGGAACCCCATCCTTCTCCGAGAAGACTTCTGGAGAGATTCAGGACAAACACAAGGTATTGAGGAAGTGATCCTTTGACCACTCCCCTCCTGTGACTTCTACAGGCCCCACTCCACTACACCAGGGAAGAGTCCAAAGATGTCAGGTCCATCCACTTCCATGGCTCCAACTCCAATGAAATTGAAGACTTTGGACCCATCCTCCTAGTTGGATCCGACCAAATGTAAGCCAAAGTCACCTCAAGTTATTGCTAGGTTCAGAACCAGTAACATTGAGACGTCATTCTCCATTTTTGTACACTCCTAGAAGAGTTTCCAGTAAACCTTCCACTTCATCCTCCCTCAGGTCATGTAGGAGCCTATCTGAAGCAGCTGTAGATAGGATGATGAGAAAGTTCCTGAGAGCCCATATACAGTTAGGTGTTATTCCAGTTCCATCTGCTGTCAGAAACATGAGCCTTTCTGCTACACAGATCCGGCCTCTGACTCCCACTGTGATCTGTCCAGTGGTTTTGAAGATTTTAGACCCAAGACTTCTAAGCATGTCTTTGTCACATCAGAAGATGTGGCCCTCTTCAATTACGATACCCTGTTTGATCCTGATAGCTCCAACCCTGTCAGATCTGGAAAGATTTTGGAGCTGTACTGTCAGCGCCAGATCTGAGCGTCTAGGATCAACTCCGATGTTCTTGGAGCCATCCTTCCCCCTCAGAGCCCTGGCATTAGACAGCTCAGCTCTGAACTCTAGTTTGAGGCTGGAACAGGGGGAAATTTAGTTTCCTCCTTCATAGGTTTCTGGGGATCCAGTGAAGACTGAGCTCGGTTCTCCCTTAGCTTCAGCTTTTAAGATAATGGAGAGAGCTTTCTTTGCTTCTAGGGAAAAGACATCCTTGACCCCTTGGATCCACCTCAGTCTCAGTTGTTTTTTGTGGAAGCTGGGTCTTTTCATCATGTCCCATCGGGACAGCCAGCCAAGTCAAGCCTCGAGACTAGCAGGTGCTTCAGAGTTCTGTCTGGGGCCTCCCATTGAAGAGCCCCCATGGAAACAAACATGTAAGAGGAGACACATGGCCTCTCCATAACAGTCTTTGACCAAAGACACTGACTTCGATGAAGAGGAAGGGTCCCCCAGATCACTTCTTCAGGATGTCTCATTTAGTGAAGTACTCAAACTTTTGATACAGAAAGGTGGGTGGTCTTCCAGTCCCCATTCCCTGAGGCTTTTGGAACTGGCCAAGCTATGACTTGGGTAGTTCCCCCAGTAGATGAGATGGTAGAACTTATCTTCTGCCAGGTCTGGAAGGATCTGGATGTCACAGAGCCCATTCCCAAATGCCCTGATAAGTACCTTGTAGCACCTAAGGATAGGGCTCACTGGAGCAAGGGTCCTCCAGTGGATGTTATGGTGGTTGTAGCAACCACTAAAAAAGTGCTCAGGAAACAGAGTTCTTCTGTACATCCCCTAACAGGGAGTCTAGGGCATTGGACAGATATGGAAGGCATGTCTGTGCTTCATCGACCTTCACTTTCAAGTCTCTAAATAATCTAGCACACGTGACAAGATTTCAGAGGGAATTGATAAGTTTTCCAATACCCTCTCTTGGTCAATGTCTGCAAAGGACAAAAAAACAATTTCTTCACAACTTACTGCCCTTCAGTCCCTATTTAATGGTTCCATGAGGCTGATTTCTCTTGCCTCAGAGGGAGAATCTAAAATGGAGTGTTCAGGTATAACCATCAAGAGTCATGCCTGGATGCACCTTTTTTTATTTTGTGGAGCCCTTCAAGTTTTCTTTCATAAATGTCCCTTTTGATGGATCTACATTGTTTGGCCCCAAAGCAAAGGAAACTTTCTTCAGAAGTGAACAAGATGGGAAGACTTTGTCTACTGTTTTAATCCATTTTTCTACCCCCTCAAAGGGGCCATCTCCCAAAACCAGAGAGATGGCAGAAAATTGTGATTCAGAAAATCACAATAGATCCCCTTGCGGTAGAGGAGGGAACTCTAATGGAAGATGCCATCCCCATGGCAAAGGTAGTCCGCAACATTAAGGCTTCAATAGACCCTTCTCTGAGAAGCCTTTTCAGCACCCCTGAAAGGGAGGTTATTATATACCATTTTCCCTACTTCTCCAAAAATGCAGCAAAAGAATCACTGATGTTCCACCCAGTCAGAGGGAAGCAGCAGCTATAGAAATAGAAAATCTGCTGACGAAAAGAGTCATCCACCCAGTTCCCCGATCCCCAACCAACTTGGATCTGGAACTTACTCAAGATTCTTTTTAGTACCAAAGAAGAGAGGGGATGTAATGCCAAGTTTGAATCCCAGCAATCTGAATCATTATGTAAAACATTAGGAGTTTCAGATGGTGGTGGTTCAGTCCATCCTACCATTGCTAAGAAAGGATGATTAGATGCGCTCCATAGATCTCCAGTTCACATACTACCATATCAAGATGCACAGGCACTCCAGGGTATATCTACACTTCCACTTGGGAGCCAGCCACTACCATTTCAGAGCGCTGCCTTTGATCTCACCACAGCCCTCAGGGTCTTCACCAAATGCACAGCAGTAGTTGTGGCTCACCTGAGACTGTATAGATTCCTGGTGTTAACTTATGTAGGTGACTGGCTTCTTTCTGCTTCCACCAAGTTCTAGTCATTCAAGCCAAGTACTACTTGCTCCACCTATGTCTTCAGCTAGGTATCCCCATAAATTACAACAAATTACAGCTCTCCCTGATGCACTCTGTATAGTTCATTGGTGCTGTTGTAGATACCTGGTTACATATAGACACAGACAAGAATGGACACCTTACAGAGACAAGCATTACACACTATTTCTCTTCACCCCCCCCCACTAAAATAATCTTACAACTAGTGGGGTCAATGACAGTGTTGATAGTTCTAGTACCTTTGGCTCACTTTCACATGAGAGTGTTACAGTGGACCCTAATGGTACAGTGATCCATCAGACACCATCCACTGATGGCAAGCATTCATATTATGAACATGTGCAGCATCACATAGCATGGTAGATGCATGCACAATAAGTCATTCAGGGGTGCCCTTTTTCTCTGCCCACACCTAAGCCACAGTGACCACAGATGTCTCCCAACTAGGGTAGGAAGCATTATTATTTGAGAAGGACGATCCAAGGTGCATGGTACCAAACAGAGGCCAGTCTTTGCATCAACATCCTAGAAATGAGAGCAGTCCTGTTTGTGCTGCAGGCTTTTCAAGATATTCTCCCTGTAAGGATGATTGCTAATCAGACAGACAGCTTGTCTGTGGTCTGGTACATCACTAAACAGGAGGGAATCTAATCCTATTCACTATGCAGGGAGTCAATGAGAGTCTGGCAATGGGCAATTTCTTCTGGCTGCTTTCTCTTGGCAGTGCACATTCTGGGGAAAACCAACATGTTTGCAGACAAATTGTGCAAATCCATTTTACTTCCTCATGAGTGGTCTCTCAGTCAGTCAGTAGTGGAAATAATATTTTGCCATTGGGGTTCACAATGCTGTGACCTATTCGCTTTCCCTCTCAACACCAACTGCAGCAGGTACATTTCCCTAATTCCCCACAGGGGGAGTCACTGAGAGATGCTGTGGTTCATGACTGGTGCTTTGATCTACTATATGCCCTCCCTCCAACTCCTCCCTTCCCAAAGTTGTTCAGAAAGCATTCAGCAGAAGAGCAAGTTTATCCTCATTGCCTCATTCTGGCTAAGTGTGGTTTCCCTTCCCATGGCCTTATCTAGTTCACCCTCCCGGGATGTTAGATTCTCTTCAGGACCTTTTCTTTCACCTATCTGGCATGACTGTCCTGGACATGAAATCTCTTAAGCTGAACACATGGTTTCTCTACTTCCAGTGATGGCTAGAAATTCTAGGCTTTCTTCCCCTGTTTGCCACATTTGTCATCCCAGAAGGCCTCTACCAGGAAGACTTACAAGAACAAGTAGAAAAGATTTTCATTCTGGGCCCAAAAAAGATATCTAGATCCATTTTCAGCACAGATTCCAGCTATTCTTGCTTTTCTGGCTCCCTTTTTCAGTAATGGGGCTAGTTATTCAATAGTTAAGATACAACTGGCTGCAATATCAAATTTTCACTTGAGAAAAAATAATTCTTCTCTAACTTCCTTGAAATTGGACAAAGCTTTTCTGAAGGGCAGGCTGGTTCTTCAGTCTCCTGTTAAGGACCCTCTCCCCCTTTGGGACCTTATACTTATCCGTCAAGCCTTGGTTCACCCTCCCCCCCAAGCCTGTGACCAGAGCATAATTAAAGTTTTTATCCTGGAAAACACTTTTATTGGTTGCAATTACATTGACTTAGATGAGTATCCGAACTTTTCTTCCCAGCCACCTTATCTAATCTTTAATAAGGACAGAGTATCCCTCTGGACTAACACTTCCTTTCTACCTAAAATGGACTCAGACGCAAACCTTAATGATGCTATTAATTTGCCAGTTTTCTTCCCAAATTTTTCTAACAAAGGTAAGTACATGCTCCATTTGTTGCATGTGCATAGGCAACTCAGATTTTACATTCACAGAATGAAAGATCAAAGAAAATCAGAGCAGCTGTTTATCTTCTTTTCCAAAGCTAAATTGGGAAAAAGTGTCAAAGATAACCTTATCCAGATGTCTCACGAATGCATTGTATTTATTTATAAAACTAAAGATCTGATGATGTCAATTTTTACTCTGTCTTCAACTTATGAGTTCGGATCTGATCCCTCAGATCTGACTCAGCCGTTGCAAAAGCTTGTGGCAACCAGAAAGCTCCCAAGCTACTCCCTTACCCACAATGCACCAACCAGAAGTACCCCAGACCTCTTTTGCTGCTTCCAGCGAAAGACATGGTGTTCTTGTGCTCTTGAGCGACTCTTCCGATAGTTTTTTCCCCCCTTCTTAAGGCTTTTTTTTTTCTAATTACATTTTCCTTCCTTTCTAAGTATTTGCTTTATCATACAGCTTTATCTGTTATTTTTTTTTCCTTCCCCTTTTGTACTCGTGTACTTCTTGTACTCTCCCTTTCTCTACACTCTAGGGTGTAATTTCTATTTTAATACAGTTGTTGGTAGTCATTTCCTTTCCATTTATTATGTATATCTACATCTATAAAAAAATGTATTCAGTTATATAATTACTTCCTTTCTGACTTCGTTTCATCAGGCTTAGTGGTTGAACTTGTTTTAACATGGCCGACAAAGACAAAGTCCTGGCTGGGTTTAAAAAAGGTACCAAGTGCAGTCACAAGAATCCTTTCTCTGATGCACATACCTTATGTGTATATTGCTTGGACCACTCTACCTCCAGGAGAACTGCTCCATTTGCCACTCCTTCAACTGAAGAGCACTGGTTGAGTGAAAGAATAAACTTACTCTATAAGGATTACTCCCTTCCTCTTTTTCTGAGGTGTCATCTTGAGCTTCCCCTGAAAAATCGAAAAAGACTGTATTTTCTTCTCCAAATACTTCTTCAGCCTCAACAAGAACTTCGGAGAAGGCTAAGAAAAGGCCTGTTTTGGATCCGACTGACTCAGATCCAAAAAAGAAAATTTCTAAATTTTTGAATCCGACTTCAAACTTGGATCCAATGCAGAAGAAAAAAGGAATATCAGATCCAATCTTATCTTTGGATCCAAAGCTTAAGAGGCCTATGGACCTGTTGGATCAGACTTCATCGGATCTGATGTAAAAAACTTTCAGATTCGATTTTTGAGTCAAAGCCCCTTCCAAGAACTAGATACTCTCATTCAGTGGACCCTGTGCCTTCCAGTGTCTCTTCTCCTTTTTTCGAGAGGCCTAGGTCTCCTTCCATACTGTCCACTTGCTCTTCCAGGAGCCTTGTGAAAGAAGATGTGGAGAGGTTAGTGAGAATGATGCTCTTGGCACAGAGTATGTCAAGCTTCCCATTGGCTCCTACCTCTCTGGGTCAGGAGATGTGACCTTCCACTAACACCCCCTTTACAAGTTCCTCCCTAGACTCCCTACTTGGTCTTGGAGTCTTTGGATCCGAGTTGACCGGGTCTGTCTGCATTGGATCTGAGAATTTCTTTATCCTTGGATCTGAGCTGAGCTCTTTGATTCCATTGGATCTAGAGAGATCTCAGAGGTGGGGCTACCCTGTCAAGTTCAGGGTGTTGCAGTAGATTCCAAAGTTTTTGGAGCCATTTCTACACCTTGAGGCCTTGGCATGGGTTAGCTCAGCTCTGACTTAGGCCTTAGGGGGGCATTTTCCATGGAGTAGTGAGAGACTACGGTCCAAAGGTTTGCCCTTTCAGATTCGGGGTCCTATTTTTCTCTTGGAGGGGGAGTCTGCCTTTGAGGTCATGGAGAGAGCCTTGTCTGCTTTCACAATAAATATTGTTCCCTTCCCCTCAGACCTTCAGTCTGCAGGCTTGCCATCTCTTTGATTGGTGTCTCATCTGTCCTCTCCACAGGGACAGCTGGTACCGAAATCCCAGGCTTCCCAGCAGGGTGTTCTGACCTCTTCAGGTAGCTACTCAGAACATCCCAATGAGGAAGTCCCTAAAAAGAGAATGTGCAAGAGGAAGCACTTAGACTCCCCACAGGAGTCTGTCACAGATGATACAGACTTTGATGAAGGTGAAGGGTCCCAACAATTACCTCCTGAAGATGTCTAGTTCAGAGACATCCTTGAAATTCTGAAACAAGGAGGTGGCTGGAAGTCCAGCAACCCTTCATCTGAGAAGTCTGTATTCCTGGAAGCTTTTGGTACCAACCCATCTACCTCCTGGGTGACTCTGCATGCCAGTGAGCTCATTAGATTTGATAGGTACTTGCGCTTCTGGCTAGGAGCCAGTCATTACCAATTCAGAGTTATGCCCTTTGGTTTCACCACAGCCCTAAGGGTTTTCACCAATTTTCTGTTCTGAACTGTTTGTAAGTTTCTTGGAGGCCATTGCTTGCTTGGGCTAAAGGGAAGTCTCTGTGTTCATCAGTGGCAGTGGTAAACACTGAACAACCTGTCTGCCCCTGTGGGAGTGGTTACTGCCTAGAAACTGTAGTTTTATTGGCCATTTTGGGTCAATTCCAAACTCCTTGATCCCCCTCTCTTAAAACCCTTTTGCGTGTTTTTGCGCATAGCGCAGCATTGGGCAGCACTGCTTAATCAGGTTTAAACTATTCCCAGCTCCACAAAGTCTGCTCTTCACTTTTTCCCTTAGAAGTGTTCCAAATCTCAAAGTAAGCACTCTATTTTCCTTCTAAAACCCAGCAGTAGCTAGGATAAGTGTCTTATAAGTAAGCACTAATAAACTAAAGCACTACACCCTCTTATACTCCCTTTAAGTACTTGGCTCCCTATTGGTCCTTTTTTGATCAAGTCAAAAAGTAATTTCTTATACTATTCTGGCATGTCCAAAAGTCAGTTTCAGGTTTACTCTCCAGTCCAGCTGGTGAATATGGGAATCTTGAGGCAATGTTACAACTGCCTTATGTACACAGACCACCCTCTCCTCTTCCCAACAAGCTCAAATATATGTGAGAGATGCAACTATATAGCCAAACTGGATGCTGAGCTCTCTCAACATAGTACTGGCATGGTCAGTCTGGAGGAGAAGGTAATCACACACACCACAAATCCAGTCTCACATAGACCTATCGCAACAGCAAACCAAACACATAAACACACAAAAACATACTCGGAGGCTCTAAATAAAAATCTGCCCAAGCAACAGAGACTTCCAAAGCAGACATCCAAGCAACCGCTACCCCACAACATTACCCGCGTATCACATAGTTCACAAAGTCAGTGTGCCACACAGTCACAGCCCTTAAGGCTAAACAACACACCTAATACACTTGTAATAGGTGACTCTGTCATCAGACACACTGACGTCCCTCTCACCAGGCTGAACAAGGAGAAGGTCACTGTAAGCTGCCTGTCGGGTGCCAGGATCCGCCCCATAACACAAGTACTCAGGTCACTCCAAAGCAAGTACAAATATGACTCCGTCATTGTCCATGTTGGTGTGAATGACCTGAGACGTACCTCCCTAGATTACATGAAAAGAGACATAGAGGAGCTCTCTAATCATGTGGCCCAGGCCGGTATGACCCTGACCTTGAGTAGCATCTTACCCTCACCAAGAATGATACCACAGTATAAAGACAAAATGATGAATTTCAACAATTGGCTAAAGTATTGGTGTCACTCAAAGGGGATCCAGTGTCTGTCAGCCTGGGATGACATGCTTGACAAGCCACGTTGCTTCACTAGGGACGGTTTGCACCTGTCACCCCTGGGTTTTCGAATACTGGCCAAGGCTCTTGCCACCCCCATAGTGCCTTTTTTAGGCATGGCTCAAAAGACAAACCCACCTCCTTAGACAACACAAGGAAAAAGAAACTAAGGGTAATGCTGCTCAATGCCAGAATTCTAAACCTCAAGATGCATGCACTCGAGGCTCTCCTCAGTATGGAGAATATCGATATCTGTGCAGTAACAGAAACCTGGTTTAAGGCTCCTGAGAGCAACCTAGCACTACCAGGCTATACCTCATACCATGCTTTTCGGCCCCAAAACTCGGACCGAACCACAAGAGGAGGGGGAGTATCCATATTCATCAAAGATACCCATACCTCCAGGCTAGTGGCACTGCATGAAGCATCTGAGACCATCCATGTGCAACTAACAGTGGGCAAAACTGCCTTCCAGTTTGTAGCCTGCTACAGACCACCCTCCCAAACTCAGGAACCCCACTTGGCTTTCCTGAAGACACTGGAGAATATGAAGGTCTCTCCAAACACCATTATATTGGGTGACTTTAACTACCCAGACTTAGACTGGGAGCACTACTCAAGCCCCAACACCCTAGCCCAATGGTTCCCAGAATTTATAAACTCAAATGCTATGGAACAACTGGTCACCACTCCCACAAGAGGGAAAAACATATTGGACCTGATTATCACCAACATGGGGACTCTATGTTCCATACCAGAGGTATACCCCTCATTGGTAAGATCTGACCATAAATTAATCACTGTGGACATCCATGTCCTGTCCCCACCCCCAGCAAAGGAAACCACGGTCAAAAACATCTCAAAAGCAAACTTCCCACTTCTCAAAACCGAGGTGGAATCCTTCAAAGCCCCAGGGCCAGTGGAAAATACAGCCCAAACTGCAGAATCCTTTACAAATGCATTCTATGGATACCTACAGGAATGCATGGATCGTGCTATCCCAAATAAAACCAAGACACACTCCTCCAAGGGCAGGAGACCTGTCTGGTGGACTCCAGCCATAAATAAGCTGTACAACAGAAGGAGGAAGCTACTACATGATAGAGCAAAATCCCTGAAAGGGAAGGCAACTCTGATCAGTACTAGCAAGAAACTACGATCCCTCATAAAATCATCTAAGGCTAGCTTTGAAAGAAAAATTGCACAAGATGCTAAAGATAATCACAAGGCCTTCTTTAGTTATGTCAGAAACCTGGGTGGAAACTCCCAGATATGCTCTGAGTTAGTGCAAAATGACAAAAAATACACTGAACCCACAGACATTGCCAACATCCTGGCAGACAAGTTCAGTGCAAACTCCCCCTTCCCCCCCAAATGAGCAAATGACTATCCCAACAGAGTGTAGCCTCCCTGACATCACAGATGCACAGGTGAGAGCTGCCCTCTCCAAAGCAAAAAACACAGCATCAATGGGACCGGATGGTGTCCCGGGCTGTGTTTTACATGAGCTCCAAGAAGAACTGAATCCTCACTTAAAATCACTATTCAGTCTCAGCCTTACAACAGGATATGTACCCAAAGAATGGCATACAGCAACAGTGGTCCCACTCCATAAAGGTGGTGCCACAACAGACCCCGGAAACTATCGCCCTATAAGCCTAACTAGCCTGGTCTGCAAAGCTATGGAGCGTATCATCATGGAACTCATAAACAAAGACATTGGGAACCTCCAAACACTGGATCCTACCCAATTCGGCTTTCTTAAGGGCAGATCTTGCCTCTTGAACCTGGTCGATTTCTTTGAAACAGTCACCAAGGCCATAGACGAAGGGAAGGTAGTCCACACAGCCTACCTTGACCTTGCAAAAGCCTACGACACAATACCCCACTCGGGCATCATAAATAAGCTCACCAACTTAAATATCAACCCCTATGTCACAAGATGGGTTGCAAACTGGCTTAGGGATAGAACCCACATGGTCAGAATTGCAGGTGCCATGTCAGACTCTAAACCAGTTACAAGTGGCGTCCCACAAGGCTCAGTCCTGGGACCTCTCTTGTTCGGTATATATTTATCTGAGGTACAGGCTAACACAGGAGGACTATGGCTGACAAAGTTTGCAGATGACTGCAAATTGGGGGCCATAATCGACTCACCGGCTGACACAAGCATTCTCCAAGAAGGTCTCACAGAGATGGATAACTGGTGCCAGAGCCATGGCCTAAAGCTAAATGCCAAAAAGTGCATAGTCATCCCCTTTGGGAAAAACAAAGTGCCCACAAATTACCAGGTAGGTGGTAATCCATTAAGTACAGAAGAAGTAATTAGGGATTTGGGGACCCAAGTAGATTGCAATCTCTCCTTTGACAATCACATTGCCAAAGTGGTTAGAAAGACATTCTATATAGCCCACCTTATCACAAAGGGGTTCACATCTAGATCAAGAGAGGTCATTGTGCCCCTCTACTCATCACTCATCAGGCCCATAATTGAATACAATGCCCCATTTGGGATGTACCTTACCCGACACCTGCTACAACTAGAAAGACCCCAAAAGTACCTCACCAAGAAGATCAAGGGACTCAAACAGATGCCCTACGCAGTTAGGCTAAAGAAACTCCAGCTCTACTCAGTTGCTTACCGCCTACTCAGAGGTGACCTGTGCCTGACGTATAAAGCCATGTCCAACCCTGAATTAATGGACATGCTCCACCTCAAGAAATCCAAATCCATCAGAGCTACACGCTTCAGTGACTTAAACCTCAGCACAGAAATAAATAGAACATGCTGGAGGGACAGATTCATATCCCAGAGGCTCCCCTCACTCTGGAACAAAATCCCAATCCATGTTAGACAGAGCCTCTCAATGACCCTCTTCAAGAAGAATCTTGACGTTTGGATGGGAGATCATAAATTTACCCCGGGATCTCTTCTGTGTCACTGCTAGACAGAGGCACAGTAAACTAACCTTAATTGGGCTATCTTCTGTGACCTACTATACAGAGGCACAGTCAACTAATCTAAAAAGGGTGGTGAAAGCCAAACTCACTCTGGCTAGGCTTGTAAATGCCCTAGGGCAGATAACCTAGTATCAACCTATGAACCTACGTATGGCAGTATTGGCAGCTCACTTGAGACTGCAAGGATTCTGGGTGTTTCCATATCTAGACTGGATCATTACCGTCCCAACCAGGCATCAAGTAATGGAGACAAGAGATCAGGTTCTCCAGACATGCTCTCATCTGCATATAACCATAAACTATGAAAAGTCTAATTTGGAACCTACTCAAAACTTGGAATTTATATGAGCACTGTTCAACACAAAGTCACTGATAGAATCAATTCCTCCTCTAGGAGTTCAGACCTTAAGGACACAGGTCAGGAAAATGATCTGCAGGTCCAAGATTTCAGCCTCGCTTGGTCCTTCAGGCTCTAGGATCAATGGCAGCAGCAATAACTCTATACCTCTAGCTAGATTTTACATAAGGGTTCTACAGTGGATGCTAGCCATGCCGTGGTCAATACTTTATCAGCCTATGTTGACCCTGATATGTATTATTCAGATTTGCAAGAGAGTTCTCAGGTGATGGATTCAATCAGAGCAGGTTCTACAAGGCCGTACATTCATTCCTCCTCAGCCCAAGCCATAGTGACCACGAACACTTCCCAGTTAGGGTGAGGGAGGCATTACCTGGGGAAAACATTCCAAGGCACTTGGTTCCCCAAAGAAGCCAATTTGCATGTCAGTGTACTAGAGATAAGAACAGTTGCAGGCCTTTCAAGTAGCTTTCCCCTTGGAGATGATAGCAATTGAAACAGACAACATGCCAGTAGTTTGGTACATTAAAAAAACAAGGAGAAGCCAGATCTTAATCCTTGTGTTGAAAAGCACTCAAAGTGTGGCAATGGGCAATCTAATCCAACCATTTTCTCAAAGCAGTGCACATTATGGGGAAGTCCAGTGTGATAACAGACAAGCTGAGCAGGTACATTCTTCTACCTTATGAATGGTCTTGCAACAAGAATGTGATAGATATGATTTTTCATCAGTGGGGCCAGCCTTGCTGCAATCTTTTCACTTCCCCCCTAAACAACAAATGTAGCCACTACTTTGCTCTGATCAGGGATGCTGTACTTCATGATTGCCCCCCCCCCCCAGCCTACTTTATGCCTATCCACCAATCCCAGTGATTTCCAAATTCCTCCAGAAGACTGCCATGTTGAAGAGCAAAGTTATCTTCATTACACCTTTTTGGCATCAACAGATTTGGTTCCACTTCCTTTGGCCTCACTTATTCCACCAACTGAGGATTCTGGATTTGATTCTAGACCTCCTGCTTCATCTGACAGGCATGATCCATTCAGACATACTGAACCTCAGGCTGACTGCCTGGCTTCTCCAATTCCATTAATAGTCATGCAACCTATGCTGTCTTCTCCAGTCTTTCAGATACTTTTATCATCCCACAAACCATCTACTCGTACATTCTACTTCAGTAAATAGAGAAGATTTGATTACTGGGCCCATCCAAATAATGTTGATCTCTTTTCAGCTTCTTTGCATAGTATCCTTGAATTTTTAGCCATAGATTTTAAAGAAGGAGCTAGCTCCTCCACAGTAAAAGTCCAGTTGGTACCGATATCAAATTTTCACATAGGAATTGAAGGTGCTTCTGTTTTTTGCAAGGTACTCTTCTTCTGAAGCCTCCTTTTAGAGACCCAACTCCCCCATGGGACCTCAGTTTGGTACTACAGCAACTTACTCAACCCCTCTTTGAACCCGCAGCAAAATGTGACCTTAAATATCTTTCTTGGAAAACTATTTTTCTAGTAGCCATTACTTCTGCTAGAAGAATTTCAGAGATTCAGGCCTCGTCTTCAAAACCTCCTTACTTGGTCTTTCACAAAGACAGGGTCACTTTACGAAGTAATGCTTCATTTTTCCCTAAAGTGCTTTCAGAGGCTAATATTATTTAATCTATTAATCTGTCCCAGTTTTCCTATTTGTCTCACACTGACTATCCCTCAACCCACTAGTCTGGGGTCAGACGGTTTCAAATAGATGGGTGTTTAAGGTGATTGAAAAATAATTCACTTTTACAGTAGGTGGACTCTCTTCTTCATTTCAGGGTAATCCACCAGCATTGAAGTAACTAAACAGATCTGTTTCAGCTAGTGCTACAACATATGTCTGAAGCAGGAGTCATAGAACCAGTACCTGCAAATCACATGGGCAGAGGTTTTTATTCCAGGATATTTTTGGCACCAAAGAATAGCACACTTAAAAACCTGTGTTGGATCTGTTGTTTCTTAACCTTTATGTGAAAGTTCCAAAATTCAAGATGTTGACCCTACAATTAGTGCTTGCACTGCTTCCAGACCATTGCCTTATGGTAACACTAGACCTCAGAGATGCTTGCCATCCTATATCCATTGTTAGTTACAAAAAAGGTTTTCTATATCTAGGTGACAACATCAGCCATTTGCATTACGTTCTGGGCTCTCCACTTCACTTTGAGTGTTCACAATGTGTTTAGCCCCAGTAGTGACTCACTGCAGATTGCAGGGCATCCACATTTTTCTTTATTTAGAAGATGACTTCTTATTTGTGCAGAGTGTTCTCCCATGTATTTGGAGTCCTTAATGTAGAGGTCCAACCTTCTGTCATATCTGAGTTTTCACTTGAACCTACAAAGTCTTGTCTCGCACAATCTCACAAAATTGTCTTTTGGGGTGTCTGATAGACACATTCAAGCAAAAGGCCTTTCTTCTAAAAGCAAAGCTAATTAGCTTACCAGCAAAATTTTTCAGGATTCTAGGCCTCATGGCAGCCATGATTATCATGATGCCACTTGCCACATTACACATGAGAAAAATTCAATGTTACTTAAATAATCTTGGACATAGAACGTACACTCCCTTGACTTTCAGATTCCCATGCTGGGATTTGTAATGTGAGAAGCGCAGTGGTGGAGGGATCAATTGGCTCTCAATCCTGGACTCTCTCTCTTGTAATCCCAGTTCAGTCTGTCCAGACAGACTCTTTAGATTATACTTAGGGTGCAGTTTCCAATGGAAACTTGGGAGAGCAAGGTCTGTGGAACTCTTGACAGGCCAAATTACATAAACATCAAGGAAATGCTAGCAATGATTCATGCTTTGAAAACTCTACACCATCCATAGTCTCTGGGCCCTTTACAGGTGGTTACAGACAGCACCTCAGAGAATTGGTATCACAACAAAAAAGGAGGTACCGTGTCATACCCTCTTAGCCAGTTAACGATGATGGCATGGGAGCTGGCTCTTCAGCATTCTCTGACTCATCAGGTCTCCTGCATGTCATCAGAGTAAAATATTGTTTTAGACAGACTCAGCAGATCCTGGACAGACCCTCATAAGTGAAAAGTCAATGTAGTCATGTTCCAGGAAGTGATCGTTACAAAACAGACAAATAGAAACATTCTGTTTGAGACATCTTTGCAGCCAAGCATTGTGAAAAGATGCTGTCTGATTCCCTTGGTTAGGAATGTTTCTATATGCTTTTTCACTCTTTTCAATGATTTCCAAGGTACTTCTAAAAGATTCACAAAAGAATTACCAAAAATCATTGTGGTGACTTATTTTGGCCCAGGCAAAATTTGGCTCTCCCTTCTTATGGAATTGTCAAAGGGCAATTGCCACAAGCTTCCTCACAGACTGGATCTATTTGCATAGCACAAATGTAGTTTGATACATCAGTGAACTACAACTGATGGTCTGGATGATTTACTTTTTAATACCTTTTTGGCACCTTTTTCTCAAGGATGTGCAGCAGATATTAAAGAAAACCTACTACTAGAAATTCTTATGTTAGCATATGGAAGAGATTTTCTAGTTGGTGCCTTGCCAGTCACAGTGGGCCTGAAAGGGAAGTAGCACCTCTGGTTCTCAAATTTTTGCATGAGCTACTTAAAGATGGCTTGTCATATACTTTCCGCAAGGTGCAACTTGCAGCCATCTTTGTTTGTCTGCTTATGGGTCCCCCTCTTTCTTTTATGTGTTTGTGATCCAACAGTTTATGAAAGGAGTGTTATATATGAGACACCCTCACAAGCAAATTCCTCCTCCTTGGGATTTCAATTTTGTTCCAGTAAAATTTGGAAGGGATGAACTCCAGAAGTAACAATTCGCTGTTCATACCTTCCTGGCAGCTAGGACCATTCTCCAGGGGCTCCTGAATTATTAACCTTTCTTCTCCCAGGTAGGGGTAAACTTTGCAATTCTACCCATAGTCTACTGCAGTAGTGAGAATGAAAAACTTAGTACAGTTGAATAAGTCTTACTTATCCATAATAGTAGATGCTTGAATTTTTTACTGCTGTAGTAGCTGTACCCATCCACCATTCCCCCTTTGTAGATAGCTGAGATGGGACACAACCTCCTTTGTCATGGTTGTTATTTGGATGATTTTTATATGATTGATTGATGGTTGTTGGCACAGGTTGAATCTACTGTTCTTTCTCGCAGCAATAAAATCCTGAAGGTTTACCCCAGTCTGGCTGCTGATATATTTCCCTTTAAAAAGGGTGCAACCTATCATCGGCCAGAGAGAGTGAGTCAGATGGAGGGGAGTTAGGCAGGTTCAGGCACCTAGATGGTGTGGCACCCCCCCCCCCCCGTGAGACACATGGCTGGATGACAGTTTAGCTGCAGTGTTTTGTATTTCTGTATTGCCTTTCTATATTTTGAATACTGTAGTTTGTTTTCTTTATCTTGCATTCTGTTCTAACAGCATATTAAAACTTCAAAGAGAAAAGATCATCTCTACTTGACTCCCATCCTACCTTCACCAAGAATGATGCCCACAATACAGATAAGAGATGATCAGCTTTACAAGACAGAAACCTGGTTCAAGGCTCTGAGAGAGCACCCCAGCACTATCAGGTTTTACCTCTTACAGGCCACCCTCACAAACTCAGGAACCTCACATGGCCTTCCTGAAAACATAGAGGATAAATGTGTCACCAAACACCATCTCATTGAAAAACTCATCAGCAAATGTTAACCCCCTACATCACAGATGGGTTTTAAAACTGGCTGGTATTAGAACCCACAGGGTCAGAGTTGCTGAAAAGCCATGTCAGACTCCAAATAGGTGGCAATCCACTGAGCACAGAAGAATTTTTCAGGGACCTGGGGACCCAGGTTGATAGTAGTCTGTCATCGACACCCCCATGTAAAAAGCAGTTAGGAAGACCTTCACCACACCTACCACCTTATCATGAAGGGATTCTCAAGGGAGGTCATAGTCTCTATACTCATCCTACACACATCACCAATTGAGTGTCAAACCCAGATTTGATTAGTTCCCCATACTAAAGGGGTGGCGTAAGCCACAAAACTATGGGCTAGGCTTGTAAATGCCCTCGGGCAGATAGCCTAGTATGAACCTATGAACCTATGAACCTATGCCTGTGGACAATTCCCTGTAAGCATAGTAGATCCCCCTGCACCATGTGCTTAGGTGGCAGACACAAACCCTCACAGTGTGACAGTCTGCACCCCACCAGAAACTGACAGGTATAACTGTCCGCAGTACAGGTGGGTGCAACTGGATGCTAGGGGGGCAAAAAGGTGGTACTGTGAAACCAGTGTACTTTGGCCATGCCTTTATTAAGCCAGCATGTGAAGTGATGTGTGTAATGCTTGGTGTGTACTATATGCAAATACAGTCAAAACTTGTAAAAATGTGCCACATCACGTAAGAAATCCTGCACATTGCTGTAGTCACACTTATGTTGCAGGATGTGTTTTGGGCAATGCTGCCTTACAACAATAGCTTTTCTACATGGAGTCACTGGCATCACCCTCAAAAGTGATTGCCTTCGGTTATCTGTCAGGTTTTGTTCCTGTTGCAGAATAGACAGAAGGTCAGGAAGCTGTACTGTAGGGCATCCAACTAACCCCTTCAGTCGACAGTGTCATGCTTCCACCTGGTTATTGGTTTATGGAAAATCCATGTCAGAGACATTACACAAATTCCAGAATTTCAAGGGGTATGATGATGGCAGTCATGGTGCTGAACAGTGTGAGGCATATTTTCTTGGTCAGCCACGCACATAATGATGGTCCAGAAATGTCACTATGGGCTTAGCACAGTCTGGTAGTGTAGTCACAATCTCCAGAAATGCTGGGACAATATCATCTACTGGTAGGAATGCCAATGCAATCAGTTTGCAGATGGCTATTGAGAATGCAGTGCCCGTACCAAACAAGGCCACAAGATGACAATGCTGGATTTGCCACCAAATGTTCTAGGCAAAATGGAAGAGGCCACCCTTCAAAATACTCTTGGGGAATGCCTTATGCCTAGCATGGATCGCTGTCTTCTCAAAATCAGTCATGATGTAGCATGGATGAAAGGTGCATCCTAGATCTGCAGCCATTCCCTTAAGCATATCCCACAAATTGTTGTATGCTGACTGTTTTCTGTGTCATTAGGTAGTACATCAGGGGAATAATCCTGGTTGTGGTGGGGGTACCAAGGGCACAGCACATGAATGTCGCTTAGGTATAGGCCACTATGTCACTGTGTGAACTGTGAAGTACACCACCTTGTGGTGTAGAGGTCCTAACAAGTTCTCTCTGCCACAATGGGCACTTTGTAGCTCTGTGCACTCCACTCTGCTGTTTCAATATCCCCTGCTAGGTATGCTGTATTTCCAAATCAAACAGCTCTAGAACAGTCAGCGATATGCAGACCAATAGGTGTTTGACCTGCATGACTACACTACTGACACTGCATTTACTGCACAGTGCCCCTTTAACACCCTGCTGTCTGTCTTGACCAATCAGAATATGGTGCCCAATCTCATTTTCAGATACAGAAAGTACTTAGGGATGTTTCCCTGTATAGCACCCTTTCTTGCCTACCTGCCTGTACATATGTGTTTACCCTATCTGCAACTGCCATAGGATGGGTTTGTCTAACCCCTACAATGACACACGTGCTGCTCCACTACTCTACAGTCTGCCGTGGTAGGTGAGGTGGGTTTATACTACTGTGTGCGCCATATGTACTATGCTTCTCCTATTTTGCAGTTATAGTTTACATAGTGGTTGCTACTGTACTGTTAGGTAGACAGTAATGGCCATGGTTGTCTTCTGCCTTGTAGAAAGTGTTGTGTCCTGACATCCTGACATGTTAGAGGGGTCTGTTGTCACTAACCCCGACAAGTAGTCTAGTATGTACCAACTATCCAGCTTGTAAAGTAGTATGGGGAATACATTCCCAATGAACGATAGGGCTAGACAGTCGTAGCTGGGGTACATTATTTGTAGCCTATCTACTGCCTTGTTTTCTACATTCCTCTTCACCTGATGGCTGTTATACTGTGGAGACAAATGACTGAATGTGATTTATTTATTTATTTCTGTATTTATGCATTTCTTTCTCTGCGTCTTATAGTACAACATGTGTGCACTGTGTCTACAGGTGGGCTATGGCCCAGAAATAAGGACTCATTTTGGCCAGATTGATGTACTATGGTGACAGCATAACAGGTTGTAGGCAGTAGCATGCCGTATCTTATGTGTATGAGGTCTGAAACTCACATGTCTGCTGTTCTTTTCTGACTTCAGTTTTATCATGCTCTGATATTACATTGCAAGTGCACCACATTGTTATGTGTAATGGCCACATTATCTGGGGCAAACCTCTGGATATATTTTACATATCTCTCCAGTTATGTGATAATCTGGGGAGGTTTATGTTTAGGACTTCAACACTTCAGATGTTGCTAGGTTACCAGTCGGTGTATCTGCATGCATGGGCTCATGGCTCTACCAACTGCAGCTACAGCTTAGTAGGATGTCATTACTTGGCGATGTTAATCTTCACTTCTACAGCAGAATTCAGCATTTCTTTTGTATGGGACTGTCGTTTGTGGATTTTGCTGCCTTGTGGACATTGCAGGTATGATTTATTGCTGTGTTACTTGTGTTACTGATTTTCAATGATCACTTGTCTACCATTGCTGTTTCCACTGTCAAGAAACAGCCCCCTAACTTTCGTTAGGGATTTTCATAATGTGCTGGATTTTTGTGCAGTGTTGATTTCCACTGCATTTCTGACTTTAAGCCGCATTGCTCTACAGTCTAGCTGTGCTGCTGCCTTTTGATTTCGGCATTGTAGCTCCCATTGAAATGTCTAGCGATCTACACGCCGGAACCCGAGTTAGGCCTTTTGCAAGCTGGTTTTTGGCAGGACAATACCCCTAGGCTACTGCAGCAGTGAAGAAATTCTGTCATCATCTGTTATGGACAAGTAGGATTTACATGACATTTTTTAACATTTTAGTGCTTTTCAACTTTCTCAGTTTGCATGAAATTTCACACTTTCTTCAAAAATGTGTCTACCAAGCACTTGTACTATACAGTGCATTAAATGTAATATTTGTGGCCAAGGAAATGCCTAGATAGTAAGGTGCTTGTAGTTCTGCCATCTTTTCATCTCACAGGGGCTATAATCCTATTGAGTGTTTGGGATTTCAGACATACCATAAAGAGGCAGTCTAGCTTTGTTGTTACAGTTAGGTGAGCAGGTGAGAGTGGATTGATGTGAATGCAGTATTCTTTCTGGCTAGATGAATGAAGGTGGCAATCGTACCTGTAAAATTACCTGAAGCTAACAAAGACTTAGTGCTTAAAAAGTCAGTTTAATTTTAGGCTGTTGTTATGCTGAAATAAATGAGTTTTTATTATAGTGTCTGAAAAAAGAAGGCTAAGAAAACTTGAGAGTAACTGCAATATAATTAATGAACATATGAACCTATATGACTAGAGATTCTGAAAGTAAGCAGTAATTCTAAGTATTTCTATTTTAAATGAGTGGAAAGAAGATCCTTTAAGAGAGTGCAGGACATCATAATGTTATCTGGGAACACAAAGAATGCACAATATCATTCTGAGCTAGAGCACAATAAAAATTAGACGTAACTATAATATATTTAGCCATATGTTAGTTTGTAGTGTTAATATGATAGATATCCTTCGGTTCACATGTTGCAATATTCTGTACATATGGGGTTTCTCCTCTGGCTACCCGAATGTCCAGCCAGTATACAAAAGATTTCAGTCACTGTATGGTGCATGGGATGTCTGACGTGGCCGGCAGAGCGTTGGGCCATAAAAGTGATGTCTGCATGCACCAGGCCCCAGAACTCAGCTGCTAGTCGAATGTCAGGTGTTCCTGCCTTCCCGGCAGTCGGATTCTGGAGAATTCAGATAAGTATCCTGTTGGGGAACTTTCTTTTCAGTCATTGTTTTCTAATGCTTGTTGATGTCATCCAGAAAGGGCAAGTGCAAGTACGCCTGTCAAATACAACACAAAGACTCCCACGATTTTGCTTGTTTTGTTTGGGTAAATCACATGACTACAAGGCCTGCCCTATCTGCCAGGCTTTTGTTCTCAAAGCTCTATGTAGCCGACTCTACATGCTCAACTTATACTTAGAGAACCAATGTCTTAAACAGCGCTAGGTATGGAGGATTCTTCTGTCTTGCCTGCCAAACCACCAAAGAAGGTCAAGACTGCAAGGCCTGCTACTGTCGCTGTGCTTCCACTGTCCAATGCTCGGCCTGTGGCCGATGTCAGCCTGGTTGAACATTCGGGCTCTGCCACCCCAGATATAGGGGGTACCTCTTTAGAAGCCGCACAGTCTTGCACGGAAGGCACGTCCACTGAGGCTTTACAGGCGTCGGTCTCCGACACCGAGGGGGAATGAGGGCTGTTGGCAGGACAGTCGGATCCCTCCATCCCTTTGCAATTGTCCAACCCTAGGCCTTCCTCTATTCAGATGCTTGCTAGGCCATCACTCAAAAAGAAGAAGAGGAAGCATGTATCCCCTGCTACAGAAAGTCTACCAGATTGGCAGGCTTTCTCTCAAAGCCTATTTAATCCTTTCATGGCCCTGCGGCCTACTGCACCTGGGACTTCCACAATCCCTCCTCCAAATCTGAGCCTTAGGCCTCAGGCCTCAGAACTTTCTCAGATGGAAGAGAAAGAGTACTCTGATTCTTCTTCTGAAGAATCTCTCTCCTATACCTCTCGGCTCCCTTCCCCACTTGGATATGGCTCCCCAGAGAAAGAGTCTGTTGATGCAGATTCCCCAGCAGAAGATCTAACCTTTGGGGAAACTATAGCTAAAATAAGGGAACATTTTAAGTGGGAATCATCTGAGATGATTTAGGTACAAAAAAGGTAATATGACCTCATCCAGTTGGACTTCCCAGCCCCGACTGCTGTTCCTCCCATTCTTCTAGCCTTTCTGGATGCTTTTCCAGCAGCATCCTTGAACCCAGACTCCCAACCCCCAGCTCCATGCAGACCTGATAGATTTTATAAAGTCCCTGAGACAACATTTCTAGTAAAATACACAGCTGCAGACCCAGCCACCATTTCTATCTCCACTGACAAGGCTTCAAAACTACTGCCTTCTATTACCCTACTCCCTGCTGACAAGGACATCAAAACCATGGAGTGTTTGGGGAAGAAGATGTACACATATGCAACTCTGGCTTTCAGAGCAATCATTTACCAGACACACGTCTAAATATGCATCTGATGTTGTAAATCTTTGTTCATTCATTACAGATAGGACCTCGGTTCCATCCTAGGAACTGATACGGCCATTTCCCAGCTCGCGCAAGCCAAAAACTCTCAGCTAAGAACCTACCCACAATGTCCCTCTTCTAGATACTCCAGATCTTGTTTGCCACATTCCTAGTCAGACGTGTTAGCCATCTCTCTCAAAGCTAAGTAGTAAAGTGTTGATTTTATGACAGTTTTTTCTTCTAAATTACTACATTTTTAGCCAAGTTAGCCTTTCTCACTGTCGCCTATAACCTAGGCCTATTTTCTACCCTTTTCCTTGGTAATTTAATTTTTTACCCTTTTTGTTACTGTCCCTCTCTCCTGTCTTTGACAGGCCTTCCCTTTTTACTAGTGGTATTCCTTACCATAACATCACTGGTATTTTCTTCCTTATTTTTTCTATAGGATAGCATTGTTTCCTTACCATGTCAGACAAAGCTAAGTTGGGTTTTAAACAGTGTAACAAGTGGGGACATAAGATGCCTAACTCAGATACACATGTCCGTTGTGTCTACTGTTTGGGCGTGGATCATATTAAAGCTGATTGTGACATTTGTGCTAGTTTTAATAATCAAACACTAGCAGAATGTAAGAATAAACTTATTTTAAAAGGTTTACTCAAGACACCTTTCCCAGAGGCTTTATCTGGGTCAGAGGTCTCACCCCCTCCTAAGACTAAAAAATATAAGGAAAAATGGAGTTACTCAGTTCCTATATCTCTGTCAGTTATGGAACCAAGTCGGCTCCATGCTTCACCGGCACCCTCAGTGCAGACCTCTTCGGCATCAGGATCTGTGTCCTCTCCCTCAGTGCCGACCATGGTATTTACTCCTATTTCAATTCCATCCATGGCACCACTGACTTCATTGCCGTCCTTGGTTCCCACATCAGCTCAGATGACTATACATATCTCGACTCCATCCCCGTCCATGATGTCGACAGTTTCCTCAGCTCCATGGGCTCCGATGACTGTACATGCCTTGGTACCATCCCCATTTTCGGTGCCGACGGCTTCTTTGGCTCCATGGGCTCCAATGACTGTACATGCCTTGGCACCATCCCTGGCCATGGTGCCGACAGTTTCTTCTGCTCCATCAGCTCCAAAATTCAAATGCCTCCCAAGGACAAGATATTCTCCAACTTACGACCCTTTCTTGGGGCAGAGGTTTAGCCCCTTTCTAGAAAGACCTGATTCCCCTTCAGCAGCCTCCTTTAGATCCACTAGGAGTTTTTTTGTACTAGACCTAGTGCGGGTTGTGGACCAGCTTCTGGCAGTTAGGGGATTGCCCATTCCAGCTAGACATTCCATCCCTCCTGGCTCGGAATCTTTTACCTCATCTTCCCCTGCTTATCCTCCTCCAGCATCCACCCTGTTCCAGGTACCGATGTCCGCTTTGGTACTTACTGTCTCGGCTCCGACAGCAGTGTCTCCCCTGTCGGCACCAACCACCTTTGCTGCATTGACTACGATCGAGCTGATGCTTTCTCGGAGCAGTGTCTAGACCATCTGTACTTTGGTCCCAAATCCAGCACCTATTTTCTCGCTGGCACCGTCTCTGTCCATGGTTCCAATGGCTTCCAGTTCTCTCAGAACCCCTCAACTGGAAGTGGGCTTGAGTGGACCTGCTGTACAGGTGATTGAAAGGGTCATTCATTCCAAAGGCTCACAGCCAGCACCTAGGACAGTAGTATCAGAAACCTCCCCTAGCATGCACCTCTCCCAACCCGCTATGTTGGGTCCCCGGGCACGGGAGTCACAAGAACCCCCTGTGAAGGGAACCCCTTCTCTGGAGTCCTCCTCAGAAGATCCCACTGGAGAGCCACCCCAGAAGAAACAGTGCAAGAGGAAGCACCTTGACTCCCTGGAGGAATCTGTCTCAGAAGACACTGATTGTGATGAGGGGGAAGGGTCCCCACGTTCTCCCTCAGATGACGTTTCATTCTGAGACTTTCTCAAAATCCTCAAACAGCAGGGGAATGGAAGTCCTGTAACCTTTCTGCTGAGGGATCAGTGTTTCTGCAGGCCTTCCATGCCTGGCCATCTACTTCCTGGGTGACCCCACCAGCAGATGATTTTGTTAAACTAATTGTGCAGCATGCCTGGAAGGCCCCGGACAATGTAGAACCTGTCCTCCGGAGGCCGGACAAAATTTTATCTACACCTGAAGACCAGTCCTACTGGTCCAAGCAGCTGACAGTTGATTCTATGGTTGTGGCGGTGGCCACCAAGAGGGAACTGGCAGAAGATAGTTCCACTGTCCATCCTCCAAACAGGGAGTCCTGGACCATGGACAGACTACGGAAGTGGACCTATGCTTCAGCAACCTTCGCCATTCAGTTGCTGAATTATCTGGCACAATTTACTCGCCACCAAAGAGACCTAATTTCTGAAATGTCTTCCTCTTTGGTAGGGATACTGCCTGATGAACTGCATGACACTGTTGCCTCACAGCTAGCTACCCTAGAATCCATCTCAAACTCCTCGATGTGTTTGATATCTCACACCACCGGGGGGGCAGCTTGAGTTGCCGCATCTGGTGTTGTCATGAGACGTAATGCTTGGATGCGGTTGTGTGACTTCGCAAACCCCTTTAAATCTTCCTTCGTCAATGCACCTGTTGACGAATCTGCACTTTTTGGATCCAAGGTGCAAGACACACTTGCACGTAGTGAGAAAGACGGAAAGACCTTGTCTGCTGTGGGCATGTGCTTTTCCAACCCCCAGAGGTCTTTCTCCAGGAACCAGAAGGGAGGAAAGATATGGTTCAAGAAATTCTAAGGATCCTTTTGTGACACTCATGGTGAACAATCCCCCCAGGGCAGAGGGGGCAACTCATATGGAAGACGCCCCTTTCAGTGTAGAGGGGGTCTGCATACCAGGGAGCCAGAGATTCTTTCTCTGGCAGACCCTACCAGCGCTCCTGAGTAGTGACCCGATTGCTTTCCTCTGGATGTTTCTCTGCATCTACCAGCCTGGCATCTTATTACTACCGATGTTTGAGTGCAGAGAATAATATCCAGAGGCTACCAAATACCATTCGACTTAACTCCCAGACCTGTCAAACAAATCTCTGATGTACCACACAATCAGAGGAAATTAGCAGCCTTAGAAATGGAAAAACTGCTAAGAAAAAGAGTCATCCAACCAGTCCCACCAGAACAGACAGGATCCAGGCTTTACTCAAGGTTCTTTTTAGTGCCAAAAAAGACAGGGGACTGGAGACCAATCCTGGATCTCAGCCTACTGAACAAATTTATCAAACCTGAAAACTTCCGGATGGTCACAGTACAGTCCATTCTTTCCTTCCTAGGGAGGGACAATTGGATGTGCTCTGTAGACCTACAGGATGCGAACTACCACATAAAAATGGCTCACCGCTCCCGGTGGTTTCTCCGCTTCTGGCTGGCAGCCAATCATTTCCAGTTCAGGGCACTGCCATTCGGTCTCTCGACAGCCCCCCCGAGTGTTCACCAAATGTATGGCAGTTGTGGTAGCCCATCTTTGATTACAAGGATTCCAGGTGTTTCCCTATCTAGACGACTGGCTCCTTACCGCTCCGACCAGGAATCTCCTAGTCCACAGCCTCTCTTACACTCAAGGTCTCGCTCTCTGCTTGGGGATTACAATCAACAAAGACAAATCTCAGATGTCCCCAATGAAGACACTGGAATTTATTGGAGCGGTCTTTGACACAACATCCTGTCAAGCTTCTATCCCCCCTCACAGGCTTTTGAAAATAAAACACCAAATTCAAGACCTTCTTCCTCACATGTTTGTACCAGCACATCTTGTACTGCAACTCTTGGGCACCATGGCAGCTGCCATTACTTTAGTACCACTGGAGAGACTGCACATAAGAATCCTGTAGTGGCTCCTTTCCACACAATGGTCATTGTTAACCCACCCACTCAGCCACATGATATGCCTTACAAACCATTGCAAGGAAGAAATGCTATGGTGGATGGAGCCACAAAAGAATCTTTGGTGTCTACCATTCTGTCTTCCCCAACCCACGGCCACGGTGACCACAGATGCTTCACTGTTAGGGTGGGGAGGGCATTTTCAGGGAAAGACTGTCCAAGGCACCTGGACCCCCATTGAGGTCAACTTGCACATAAATGTCCTGGAACTGAGGGCAGTTCTCTTAGCGTTGCAAGCGTTTCATGCATCTCTACCCTCGGCGACCATTGCAATTCAGTCAGACAACATGTCAGTCATCTGGTATATCAACAAGCAAGGTGGAACCAGATCTTACCCCCTGTGTCAGGAAGCCATGAGGATTTGGCACTGGGCAATAGCTTCCAATCACTTTCTTATAGCAATGCACATTCCTGGGAGTTCCAAACTTATT
Organism: Protopterus annectens; assembly: GCF_019279795.1. Taxonomy (NCBI): domain Eukaryota; kingdom Metazoa; phylum Chordata; order Ceratodontiformes; family Protopteridae; genus Protopterus; species Protopterus annectens. Next base: position 998,025,917 of record NC_056734.1, on the reverse strand, counting down.
GCAGACAATCTGAGCAGGAACATCCTGATGCCTCATGAGTGGTCCCTCAACCCTGTAATAGCAGCTCAGATCTTCCGACATTGGGGCAAGCCTTGCTTCCCCCCGAACTACAAATGCAGGAGCTATTTTGCCTTGATCCCCCCTCAGGGGGAACCACTGAGGGACGCTCTAATGCACGATTGGCCCCCGGGTCTTCTGTATGCCTTTCCCCCGTTTCCCTTCATTCCAAAATTTCTCCAGAAAGCCCAGAGGTTGAAAAGCAAAGTGATCCTAATTGCTCCCTACTGGCCACGTCAAGTCTGGTTCCCATTTCTATGGCCTCATCTGATTCACAGTCCGTGGATCCTGGATCATTCCCAGGACCTGTTATCCCATCCTCAGGGATTGATTCATCTAAACCTGCACAGTCTCAAGCTCACAGCTTGGTTCCTCCACTTCCAATGATTGCCAGGCTGCCTGACATCCCATCTACTGTTCGTGAAATTCTTCTGGCCTCACACAAACCTTCCACTAGAAAGGTTTATTCTAGTAAATGGACTGGGTTCTCTATTTGGGCCAAAGACCAGAACTTAGACCCTTTCTCTATGCTTATTCAAAAGATTCTACAATACCTGACTTCTCTTCTACATTCAGAAGCCTCAGCTTCAATGATCACTGTACATTTAGCAGTTATTGCCAGTTTTTATAATGGTCTTGATAATTCTTCAGTTACATCACACCGCCTATGCAAGACCTTTTTGAAGGGAGTATTATATGTTAAAGCTCCGGTCAAGCCTCCCTTAGAACACTGGGACTTGACTTTGGTATTTCAATCTCTTACAGGCTCTCCCTTTGAGCCCTTTGATTCATGTGATTTGAAAATTTTTCTCATGGAAAACCATACTTCTAATAGCACTCACCTCAGCGAGAAGAGTATCTGAGCTGCAGGCCTTGAGTGTCAAGAGTCCTTACTTGATCTTACACATGGATAGGGTGTCCCTTTGTACTGACCCTTCCTTCTTGCCCAAGGTCATTTCTGGCTTTTCCATTAACAAATCTATTGACCTGCTGGGTTTCTTCCCAAGGAATTCTAATAGAGGGGAGTACCTTTTGCACACCCTTGATGTGCACCAGCAGCTTTGTTGTTATTTGGACAGGACTAAATCTTTCAGGAAAACAGATCAATTGTTTGTGGCCTTTGCAGGACCCAGACTGGGTAAACCTGTTTCCAAAGTGACTTTATCCTCTTGGTTTAGAAACATCATTACCTTTATCTACCGACAGAATAAGCTACCCTTACCTTCCAGAATAAAGGCTCACTCTACCAGATTTATGGCTACTTCTCTAGCTCTTCATTCCAGAGCCTCTATGGATGATACATGTGCAGCAGCCGCTTGGGTAAGACCTCATACCTTTATATCTCATTATAAATTGGATTTGGCCTCCAGGGGACGAGTATCTTTTGGTTCTATGGTGCTCAGGAATATCCTTCCTTAGGGCCACCCAGGACTCACGTAGCTGGGGACTTGGTCCTGACTGTAATGAATGAACAAAGATTTACAACATCAGATAAAGAAGTTATGTCTTACCATAACATTCCATCTGTGTTGTAGATCTTTGTTCATTCATTACTTCCCTCCCTCCTTCCCCCTGCCTGGACTTTAGGAACTCCTGGTTAGGGTATTTGCTCAGACAGAGCCTCCTACTATTTTTTCTATTACTACATCTTTTATCTAGGGCAGGCAAACTCGATCTGGAGTATCTAGGAGAGGGGCATTGTGGGTGGGTTCTTAGCTGAGAGTTTTTGGCTTGCGTGAGCTGGGAAACATCCGTATCAGTTCTGAGGACAGAACTGAGGTCCTATCTGTAATGAATGAACAAAGATCTACAACACAGATGGAACGTTATGGTAAGACATAACTTCTTTTTTATCCCTTTTGGAGAATATTTCCAAATAACTGTCTAATTCCTCAGACTCAACAGCCAAAGCTCAGCTGTGCTCCCATGTTTCCCTGACTTCTTCTCAGGTTAACAGGTACTCTATCAAGTGCAGCTATGATGCTGCTGAGGCCTCAGCCAGGTCAGCAGCATCAGCATCTGCCCTTAGAATGTACTCCTGGTTATGCCCTCAGCCCCTACCAGATGATTTTAGGGCTAAGCTGGTAGATGCTCCTTTGGACAACTCAGCCCTATTTGGAGCAAAGGTTGCAGACTTGTTTAAGTCCTTGCAACAAAAAGGGAATGCGATGCAAGATTTAAAGCATCTACTGGTATCCCCAATTCCAAAGTGTCAAAGAAATTATCCTTCAAAAACTCAGGTCATCAGAAAGCACTCACCGCCTGCTCCCTCTTCTAGGCCTAGGAAAACCAGCAGAAAACAATTCACTCTTACTAGAGCCACACCATCTGCCAGCCGGAAGATGCCCTTTCAAGACAGGGCAGGTACAATGTGATTACCTGCCAATCTTGACCCCCCCACCCCCTCCCTCTGTCCTTCTCTCCTTATGTCCCTCTCACTGCCTCCAAGTGTGGAGACTCATCACTTCAAACAAGTGGGTTCTTTTCAATAATAGAACACTTGTGCTTCATGACCTTGATCATTCCACCAAAGAGAAAGGGAATTCCCCAGCCCCCAAAAGAACAACTTCCCCTCTTAAAACTAGTGCTAGACAACCTTATGGCTCAAGGTACCATCCAGCTGGTCCCACAGTTTGCTATGGGAAAAGGCTTTTACTCCAGGATTTTTCTAGTTCCAAGAAAAGATGGACCATGGAGGCCAATTCTAGACCTTTCACATCTGAACCTCTTTCTTCATGTACCCACATTTGGGATGCTTACATTGTCAACTCTCTTCCCGCTCCTCCTCCCTCAAAGGTTCCTGGCCACCTTGGACATCAAGGATGCCTATCTCCACATCCCCATAAGGCCCAGCTTCAGAAGATAACTAAGGTTCTCAGTGGCATCTTCTCACTTTCAATTCCCTGCCCTGCCCTTTGGGCTTTCCACTGCACCCAGAGTCTTCAACAAATGTCTGACACCAATTATTGCCTTCTGCAGGATACAAGGGATCCAAATATTCCCATATTTGGATGACCTGCTCATTCACGGGGACTGCAAACAGTCCCTCCTGCTACACTTACAAAAAATCATTGCACTCTGACAGTTCCTAGGGTTTCAGATCAGTTACCAAAAATCCCAACTGGAACCTACACAAGACATAGTCTTCCTGGGGTGCAGGATTCGAACAGACATTGTCAAAGCCTACCTTTCTCCTCAAAAGGTGGAAAGCCTGACACATTATCTGCTTTTGGTTCTTCACACCAAAGAAATGACTGCAAGGCAATACCTCAGGCTCCTGGGCTACATAATTTCATAGGTTCATAGGTTCATACTAGGCTACCTGCCCTGGGGCAATTATAAGCCTAGCCCGATTCTGTATGGCTTACGCCACCCCTTGATTTGAGTACACTGTGCCCTTTTTAAGGTTTAGTTTACTGTGCCTCTGTCTAATAGTGACACGGGAGTAATCCCTGGGACAAACCTACGATCCCCCATCCACCTATCGAGATTCTTCTTGAAGAGATTCAGTGAGGTGCTCTGCCTCACATGAACTGGAATTCTATTCCAGAGCGAAGGGAGCCTCTGGGTTATGAACCTGTCCCTCCAGCAAGTTCTATTTATTTCTGTGCTGAGGTTCAAGTCCCTCGAGCATGTGGCTCTAAGGGATTTAGATTTACTGAGGTGGAGCATGTCCATTAATTCTGGATTTGACATAGCTTTGTATGTCAGGCATAGATCACCTCGAAGTAGGCGGTATGCAACTGAGTAGAGCTGGAGTTTTTTTAACCGAGCAGCATATGGCATCTGTTTGAGACCCTTGATCATCTTGGTGAGATACTTTTTGGGGGTCTTTCTAATTGCTGCAGGTGTCGGGTAAGGTACATCCCAAAAGGGGCATTGTATTCTATGATGGGCCTGATGAGGGATGAATAAAGGGGCACGATTACCTCTCTTGATCTAGATGTGAAACCCTTCATGATGAGGTGGGCTGTGTAGAAGGTCTTTCTAACCACTTTGGCAATGTGGTTTTCAAAGGAGAGATTGCTATCAACTTGGGTCCCCAGATCCCTAATAACTTTCTCTGTACTTAATGGGTTTCTGCCTATGTGGTAATTTGTGGGCACATTGTTTTTGCCAAAGGGTATGACTATACATTTTTTGGCATTTAGTTTAAACCATGGCGCCGGCACCAGTTATCTGTCTCTGTGAGACCTTTCTGAAGGATGTTTGTGTCAGCTGAAGAGTTGATTATGGCGCCCAGTTTGCAGTCGTCTGCGAACTTGGTGAGCCATAGTCCTCCCACGTTTGCCTGTACCTCGGAAAAGTATATACCGAACAAGAGTGGTCCCAGGACAGAACCCTGTGGGATGCCATTTGTGACTGGTTTCGAGTCTGACATGGCTCCAGCAACTCTCACTCTGTGGGTTCTGTCTTTGAGCCAGTTTGCGACCCATCTTGTGACATAGGGGTTTATATTTAAGCTGAATAGCTTATCTATGATGCCCGAGTGGGGTATTGTGTCAAATGCCTTTGCTAGGTCCAGATAGGCTGTGTGGACTACCTTCCCTTCATCTATGGCTTTGGTGACTGTTTTGAAGAAGTCAACCAGGTTCAAAAGGCAGGATCTGCCCTTGACAAAGCCAAACTGGGTAGGATCTAGTGTCTGTAGGTCTCCAATGTCTTTGTTTATGAGTTCCATGATGATCCTCTCCATAGCCTTGCAGACTAAGCTAGTCAGGCTTATGGGGCGATAGTTTCCAGGGTCCGTAGAGGCTCCACCTTTGTGGAGTGGGACCACTGTTGCTGTACACCATTCTGTGGGCACATATCCTGTAGTGAGGCTGAGATTGTATAGCTGTTTTATTTGAGGGATTAGTTCCTCTTGGAGTCTCTATGTCCCTCTCACTGCCTCCAAGTGTGGAGACTCATCACTTCAAACAAGTGGGTTCTTTTCAATAATAGAACACTTGTGCTTCATGACCTTGATCATTCCACCAAAGAGAAAGGGAATTCCCCAGCCCCCAAAAGAACAACTTCCCCTCTTAAAACTAGTGCTAGACAACCTTATGGCTCAAGGTACCATCCAGCTGGTCCCACAGTTTGCTATGGGAAAAGGCTTTTACTCCAGGATTTTTCTAGTTCCAAGAAAAGATGGACCATGGAGGCCAATTCTAGACCTCTCACATCTGAACCTCTTTCTTCATGTACCCACATTTGGGATGCTTACATTGTCAACTCTCTTCCCGCTCCTCCTCCCTCAAAGGTTCCTGGCCACCTTGGACATCAAGGATGCCTATCTCCACATCCCCATAAGGCCCAGCTTCAGAAGATAACTAAGGTTCTCAGTGGCATCTTCTCACTTTCAATTCTCTGCCCTGCCCTTTGGGCTTTCCACTGCACACAGAGTCTTCAACAAATGTCTGACACCAATTATTGCCTTCTGCAGGATACAAGGGATCCAAATATTCCCATATTTGGATGACCTGCTCATTCACGGGGACTGCAAACAGTCCCTCCTGCTACACTTACAAAAAATCATTGCACTCTGACAGTTCCTAGGGTTTCAGATCAGTTACCAAAAATCCCAACTGGAACCTACACAAGACATAGTCTTCCTGGGGTGCAGGATTTGAACAGACATTGTCAAAGCCTACCTTTCTCCTCAAAAGGTGGAAAGCCTGACACATTATCTGCTTTTGGTTCTTCACACCAAAGAAATGACTGCAAGGCAATACCTCAGGCTCCTGGGCTACATAATTTCATAGGTTCATAGGTTCATACTAGGCTATCTGCCCTGGGGCAATTATAAGCCTAGCCCGATTCTGTATGGCTTACGCCACCCCTTGATTTGAGTACACTGTGCCCTTTTTAAGGTTTAGTTTACTGTGCCTCTGTCTAATAGTGACATGGGAGTAATCCCTGGGACAAACCTACGATCCCCATCCACCTATCGAGATTCTTCTTGAAGAGATTCAGTGAGGTGCTCTGCCTCACATGAACTGGAATTCTATTCCAGAGTGAAGGGAGCCTCTGGGTTATGAACCTGTCCCTCCAGCAAGTTCTATTTATTTCTGTGCTGAGGTTCAAGTCCCTCGAGCATGTGGCTCTAAGGGATTTAGATTTACTGAGGTGGAGCATGTCCATTAATTCTGGATTTGACATAGCTTTGTATGTCAGGCATAGATCACCTCGTAGTAGGCGGGATGCAAGTGAGTAGAGCTGGAGTTTTTTTAACCGAGCAGCATATGGCATCTGTTTGAGACCCTTGATCCTCTTGGTGAGATACTTTTGGGGTCTTTCTAATTGCTGCAGGTGTCGGGTAAGGTACATCCCAAAAGGGGCATTGTATTCTATGATGGGCCTGATGAGGGATGAATAAAGGGGCACGATTACCTCTCTTGATCTAGATGTGAAACCCTTCATGATGAGGTGGGCTGTGTAGAAGGTCTTTCTAACCACTTTGGCAATGTGGTTTTCAAAGGAGAGATTGCTATCAACTTGGGTCCCCAGATCCCTAATAACTTTCTCTGTACTTAATGGGTTTCTGCCTATGTGGTAATTTGTGGGCACATTGTTTTTGCCAAAGGGTATGACTATACATTTTTTGGCATTTAGTTTAAACCATGGCTGGCACCAGTTATCTGTCTCTGTGAGACCTTTCTGAAGGATGTTTGTGTCAGCTGAAGAGTTGATTATGGCGCCCAGTTTGCAGTCGTCTGCGAACTTGGTGAGCCATAGTCCTCCCACGTTTGCCTGTACCTTGGAAAAGTATATACCGAACAAGAGTGGTCCCAGGACAGAACCCTGTGGGATGCCATTTGTGACTGGTTTCGAGTCTGACATGGCTCCAGCAACTCTCACTCTGTGGGTTCTGTCTTTGAGCCAGTTTGCGACCCATCTTGTGACATAGGGGTTTATATTTAAGCTGAATAGCTTATCTATGATGCCCGAGTGGGGTATTGTGTCAAATGCCTTTGCTAGGTCCAGATAGGCTGTGTGGACTACCTTCCCTTCATCTATGGCTTTGGTGACTGTTTTGAAGAAGTCAACCAGGTTCAAAAGGCAGGATCTGCCCTTGACAAAGCCAAACTGGGTAGGATCTAGTGTCTGTAGGTCTCCAATGTCTTTGTTTATGAGTTCCATGATGATCCTCTCCATAGCCTTGCAGACTAAGCTAGTCAGGCTTATGGGGCGATAGTTTCCAGGGTCCGTAGAGGCTCCACCTTTGTGGAGTGGGACCACTGTTGCTGTACACCATTCTGTGGGCACATATCCTGTAGTGAGGCTGAGATTGTATAGCTGTTTTATTTGAGGGATTAGTTCCTCTTGGAGTTCATGTAGGATGCAACCTGGGATGCCATCTGGTCCCATGGAAGCAGTGTTTTTTGCTTTGGAGAGGGCTGCCTTCACCTGAGCATCAGAGATGTTTGGGAGGCAGCCCTCTGCCGGGATAGATACTTGCTCTTTTGGGGGGGGTGGAGAAGTTTGCACTGAACCTGTCTGCCAGGATATTGGCGATGTCTGTGGGTTCAATGTATTTTTTGTCATTTAGAATCAACTCAGAACAAGTCTGGGAGTTGCATCCCAGGTTTCTAACATAACTGAAAAAGCCTTATGATTGTCTTTGGTGTCCTGTGCAATTTTTCTCTCGAAGCTGGCCTTGGAGGATTTTATGAGGGATCGTAATTTTTGCTAGTATTGATCAGAGATGCCTTCCCTATTAGGGATTTTGCTCTATCATGTAGTAGCTTCCTCCTTCTGTTGTACAGTTTATTTATGGCAGGGGTCCACCAGACTGGACGCCTGCCTTTGGATGATTGGGTCTTGGTTTTGTTTGGGATAGCATGATCCATGCATTCCTGGAGATGTCTGTAGAATGCGTTTATATAGGATTCTGCAGTTTGGGCCGTAGTTTCCACTGCCCCTGGGGCCTTGAAGGATTCCACTTTGGTTTTGAGAAGTGAGAAGTTCGCTTTTGAGAAGCTTTTCACTGTGGTTTTCTGGGCTGGGGGTGGGGTCAGGATGTGGACATCCAGTGAAATTAATTTATGGTCTGATCTTACCAATGAGGGATATACTTCTGGTGTGGAGCATAGAGTCCCCATGTTGGTAATGATCAGGTCTAGTATGTTGTCCCCTCTTGTGGGAGTGGTGACTAGTTGTTCCATAGCATTTGAGTTTATAATTTCCAGGAACCTTTGGGCTAAGGTGCTGGGGCTTGAGTAGTGCTCCCAGTCAATGTTTGGGTAGTTGAAGTCGCCCAATATAATGGTGTTCGGAGAGATCTTCATGTTCTCCAATGTTTTCAGGAAAGCCGAGTGGGATTCCTGACTTTGAGAGGGTGGTCTGTAGGATGCTATAAACTGAAAAGCAGTCTTGCCCACTGTTAGTTGCACATGGATGGTCTCCGATACTTCGTGCAATGCCACTAACCTGGAGGTGTGGATATCCTTGATAAATATGGAAACTCCCCCTCCTTTTGTGGTTCGGTCTGGGTTTTGGGGCCGAAAAGTATAGCCTGGTAGTGCTGGGGTGCTCTCTGGGGCCTTGAACCAGGTTTCTGTCACTGCACAGATATCAATGTTCTCCATACTGAGGAGAGCTTCGAGTGCGTGCATCTTGAGGTTAAGACTTCTGGCGTTTAGCAGCATTACCCTTAGTTTCTTGTTCCTTGTGCTGTCTATGGGGGTGGGTTTGACTTTTGAGCCTTGCCTAAAAAAGGCACTATGGGGTGGCAAGAGCCTTTGCCAATATCTGAAAGCCCAGTGGTGACAGGTTCAAGCCCTCCCTAGCTAGCAACGTGGCTTGTCGAGCATGTCATCCCAGGCTGACAGACACTGGATCCTCTTTGAATGACACCAAAATTTTAGCCAATTGTTAAAATCGATCATTTTGTCTTTGTACTGTGGCATCATTCTAGGTGAGGGTAAGATGCTGCTCAAGGTCAGGGTCATACCAGCCTGGGCTACATGATCAGAGAGCTCCTCTATGTCTCTTTTCATGTAGTCCAGGGAGGTACGTCTCAGGTCATTCACACCAGCATGTACAATGACTGAGTCATATTTGTATTTGCTTTGGAGTGACCTGAGTGCTTGCGTTATGTGACGGATCCTAGCACCCGACAGGCAGCTCACCGTGACCTTCTCTTTATTCAGCCTGGTGAGTGGGATGTCAGTGTGTCTGACAATAGAGTCACCTATTACAAGAGTATCAGGTGTGTTATTCAGCCTTAAGGGCTGTGGCTGCTTGGCACACTGACTTTGTGGGCTATGTGTTGTGCGTGTTTTGTTTTGAGGTAGCATAGGTATGGCTTCCACTATACCTATGCTGCCTTTAGCAAGATTTCATATGAGGAAACTGCAATGGTACTTCAAGTCTGTTTGGATGCAGCATTTACACCCCCTAGAGTACAGGGTGTCCCTCCTGCCCTGCCTCAAGCACGAAATACATTGGTGGCTGAATCAGGTGAAGCTCAACCTGGGTCTTCCACTCCAACCCTCTCTGCCAAAACAGATTATTTACACAGATGCCTCAGACCTTGCTTGGGGTGCGAATCTGGGGCACCTAAAAGTGCAGAGAGTGTGGCCAGTACTACACAGAAAAGAGCATTTCAATGTGAGAGAAATAATGGCAATACTACTTCCAAACCAGACTTCAACAAGGGCCCCTGAAGCTGTTTACAGACAATACCACAGTGCTGTGGTATCTCAACAAGCAAGGGGGAACCAAATCTTAATTACTTTGCAGACTAGCCCTCGTGGTGTGGCAACTGGCCACCAGTCAGGGAGTTACTCTGCAGGTGGAATACATACCTTCCTAACAGAACTCTCAGGCAGATTCCCTCAGTAGGTCCATGACTGTGGCCCATGAATGGATGCTACACAGGGGATGTCTTCTTGGACCTGGTCCACTGATGGGGTACACTTCAAATAAACCTGTTTGCCTCCATCATCAGCAGGCAACTTTCCTACTTCTGCACCAGACTGCCAGCACTAATGGCGATGGCGACAGATGCCTTTTCAATTTCATGGAAGGGGATGTTTCTATATGCATCCCCCCTTCCCTCTTGTTCAGAAGGTCCTGCTGAAGATCCAGCAGGACAGACCAAAAATCTTGCTGGTGACTCCCTATTGGCCAAGACAGCATTGGTCCCCCCTCTTCCTGCAGTTATCCAAGGGCAAGTTACCCCTCAGAGTGGACCTTCTCACACAGAACAAGGGAACCCAAATCCACCCACAGTGGCTATCTCTTCACCTCACTCTGTGGGTGATAGCATTCTGATCCCTTTCAGACAATTTTACAATGAGGATGTGCTTACTGTCCTGAAGGAGGCCAGGAAACCCAATACCAGGAGATCTTACGTATCCAAGTTGAAAAGATTCTCCATATGGTGTCTTAAAAGGCAGTTGGAACCATTGCAAAGTAAAACACCTCTAGTACTGTCCTACCTGTGTGAAATTTTTCAGACAGGGTTAGCATTCTCATCCATTGAGGCTCATTTGTCTGCCATTTCTGCATGCCTCCCTTTGGACCCCCCTTAGCTTCCAGATTGCCTGCAAAACTGTTCCTTAAGGGTGTACTTTATCTCAGGCCACCAAGGAAGCTCACTCCCCTTCCATGGGACCTGAACTATGTTTTAAAGAAGCTCACACTCTCCTCATTCAAGCCAGCATCAAATGCTTCCCTAAATGATGCACATGGAAGACTGTTCTTCTAGTGGCCTTGACCTCGACTAGAAGAATGTCTGAGTTGCAAGCCCTCATGGGTATTCCACCCTTTCTCATATTCCACAGTGATAGAGTAACCCTTAGAACCAACCCATCTTTCATGTCCAAGGTAGTCAATGACCTTTCTTTAAACCAAGCCATCCAGTTACCCACTTTCTTCCCCAACCCATAGGGAGACAGTGAGAGAGTACTACATTCCCTGGATGTGCACACAGACAGCTCAGATTCTATCTGCACAAAACCAGGCCCATCAGACAGGCTGACCAACTGTTTATCTCTTTCCATCCCATGACCATAGGAAAAGCAGTATCTAAGCAAACTATGTTGGCCTGGATTTCTAAAGCTATTACCTTTTACTACAAACACCATGAAAAACCCTTGCAAGACAGTGTTAAAGCACATTCCACCAAGACAATGGCTTCTTCTGGAGCATTCTTCAAAGGCTTGGACACTTCCGCTATCCTTGAAGCAGCCACTTGGTCTTCTGTGCACTCCTTTACAAAACATTACAAGATAGACCAGATTTCCAGGTCCAGGGCTGGATTTACCAGGGCTATCCTTCATAGATTCCTGCAGAACTCTACTAGGCACCCTCCCCCTTCCTCACAGTGAGCTTTGGTACTCACCCATATGTACAGAATACTGCAACATGTAAATAGAAGGACATATAAAAGTTGTGTAAAATCTTACCATAACCATAGATGTCCTTCCCTTCCATGTTGCAGTATTCCTTCCCTCCCACCTACCCCTCCTATTATCTGGCAGTTCATTTTTGGATGCCACAGGACTTGCCTTACCTTCTCTGGGAATGGTTCTGACTGGGGTGCTCAGTTCTGAGGTCTGGTGCATGCAGATGTCATTTTTATGGTCCATGCTCTGTTGGCCACATCAGACGTCCCACGCACCATACAGTGACTGAAATCTTTTGTATACTGGACAGACGTTCAGGTAGCAAGAGGAGAAAACCCATATGTACAGAATACTGCAACATGGAAGAGAAGGACATCTATGGTTATGGTAAGATTTTACACAACTTTTCTTTATCATTAGTTGGCTGTGTGTGTCATTTGCACAGCATCTATGGGACCTGACAACATCCCAGGCTGCATTCTACACGAACTACAGAACAAACTGGCACCCCACCTAAGTACCATGTTCAATCATAGCCTTACCTCAGGCTTTGTGCCCAATGAATGGCACACAGCGATGGTCATCCCACTCCACAAAGGGGGAGCCACCACGGACCCCGGGAACTACCACCCCATTGGCCTGACGAGCCTGGTCTGCAAGGCTATGGAATGTATCATCATGGAACTTATAAACAATGACATTGGTAATCTCCAAACTCTGGACCTCACCCAGTTCAGGTTTGTAAAAGGCAGATCATGTCTCCTAAACCTGATAGACTTCTTTGAAGTGGTCACCAAATCTGTAGATGAGGGTAAGGTGGTTCACACAGCCTATCTAGATCTCGCTAAGGTTTGCAACACCATCCCCTACTCTGGAATTATAGATAAACTCACTAAACTAGGTATAAATCCCTATCTCACAAGATAGGTTGCCAAATGTCTCAGTGACAGAACCCACACTATGAAAGTAGCAGACTCCAAATCCGACTTCAGACCAGTGACAATTGCAGCACCACAGGGTTCAGTCCTGGGTCCTCTCCTGTTTGGTATCTACTTCTCTGAAGTACAGGCTAACACAGAAGTTCTTTGGCTAATGAAGTTCGGAGATGACTGCAAACTAGGAGCCATAATCGAAACTCCTAACGATATGGACATCCTACAAAAGGGCCTCACTGAGACAGGTGCCTGGTGTCAAAGCCATGGCCTCAAGCTCAATGCCAAAACAAGTGCATTGCCATCCCTTTTGGTAAAAATTCTGTACCCATGAACTACCACATAGGCAGTAGTCTACTTAACACTGAAAGTGTGATAAGAAACATTGGGACACAGGTGGACAGTAGTCTCTCCTTTGATAATCACATCATCACAGTAGTCAAGGAAATCCTTCTATGTTTCACACCTCATCACAAAAGGTTTTTCATCCAGGAAAAAAAGAGATCATTGTTCCCCTCTACTCGTCACTCATTAGACCCATTATAGAATACAGTGACCCTTTTGGTATGTGCCTCACAAGACATCTACAACAACTGGAAAGGCCACAGAAATAACTCACAAAGAGAATTACCGGCCTCAAACAGATGCCCTACTCAGACTGTCTCAAAAAACTCCAGCTTTACTCCGTCGCATATTGCCTACTCAGAGGTGATCTCTGCCTAACATACAAAGCTATGTAAAATCCAGAGCTGCTGGACATGCTCCACTTAAAGAAATACCAATCCCTCTGAGCTCCATGCTCTGGGGACCTAAACCTTGTCACAACAGTAAACAGAACATGCTGGAGGGATAGATTCCTGTCACAGAGACTTTCCATATTCTGGAACAAACTACCTATCTATATCAAACAAAGCTCCTCATTAGCACTCTTCAAGAAAAATCTTGATGATTGGATGGGAGATAGGAAATTCACCCCAGGGATCACTTCTGTGGCTCTGCTCGACAGGAGCACAGGAAAATTATTTTCTTGGGTGGCGAAAGCCAGGGTATATTTTCGGCTAAGCTTATATAGACCCTAGGGCCAATAGCCTAGTACCTACATATGAACCTATGACTGTCTTATGCTTTGCATTGTTCAAATCATCCATGGTATTAGAATTAAACTTATTTTGGTACAAGTTGCCTTGTTTTCCTGCTGCACTGATTCTGGAAGTTTTTAAGGGTTTTTTTTGTAGTTTGTGAATCCTACTTTAAGATGCCTCTAGCAAGTCACATCCATGTGAAATAACAGTTCAGCCTCATGATTTTGTTTTTCAGTGTTAAAATTATTGAGTCCTATTTTATTTTTGAACTATTAGTATTAAAATGACTACTGTTCCAGCAGTTTCATTTACGAATTGTGTTCTCACAAACCCTATTTTTTTATTATTATTATTATTTTTTTTTTTTGCTCTTACCTACCAGTCCTTTAGGTGTAGTTCTTCATTTTGTTAGCTCAATATGCCTTAATCACAGCCACCAACAGCCTTGAAGCTACATGGAAACTTGTCAGAGAATTGCTAACTCTGGATTCAAAACTTTGAATTAAAGCTCACTACAAGTAGTGTTGCAGAAAAGCAAGAAATGGTCCAGTGTGCAGTGTTCCTTCATAATGCAGACGAAGAAGTAGTTCAGGTATTTAACAGATTCACAGTAGTTAATGTTGTGTTTAATTGTAACATGAGTAATTGCAAGTAAAACATTTAAAAGCCCCAAAACACCACATTCTCAAGTGAACCTAAAATTGTCACAAAAATATACAAAACAATTTTTTTTTTTTTACAGGGGGTGAGTCTTCTTGAACCCTCCTGATATGGATTCCCCACATCCATGAACTCTATATACCAAGTTCATGGTCATACAACTTAGGTGACAAGGGAAAACGTTCTAAGTTCTATATGGTATCTGCTACTCTGCTTGTTCTTACATTCTTAAATACTGATTACAGGAAACAGGTAATCTTTCTGTAGAGACTCACTGACATACTATAGCAATAACCCATGCCTGGGTGTGGGTAATGCTGGATTTACCCACGGTTGGCGTGGTTTGGTCACGAGGGCGAAGCCCGGGTGGCCAAACAAAGCCAACCGTGGGTAAATCCAGCATTACCCACACCCAGAAGTGGGTTATTGCTATTATACAGTGACATTATTTAAGAAAAAAAATAATTACTTTTCTTAAATAATGGCATTGTATAATGCCTCCTTGCTGCCCTTCCGCAGCTGTCTGGTATTCTGCGGAAGTTCTGATGTACTGCGAATGCATATGCCTACGCATTACATCAGAGCTGTGGGCAAAAGCAACTGAGAAAGCAAGATCTCCATTGCTTTTTACTGTTTCGCTATGTTAAATGGGTTTAACATACCGAGACAGCTTTAAAAAAAGCAACAGAGAATCTCCGTTGCTTATTTTAAAGCTGTCTCGCTATGTTAAACCCATTTAACATAGCAAAACAGTTTTGAAAAAAGCAACGGAGAAAGCAAGATCTCCGTTGCTTTTTACAAACTGTTTCACTATGTTAAATGGGTTTAACATAGCGAGACATCTTTAAAATAAGCAACGGAGATCTCCATTGCTTATTTTAAAGCTGTCTCGCTATGTTATACCCATTTAACATAGCGAGACAGGTTTAAAAAAAAAAGCAATGGAGAAAGCAAGATCTCCGTTGCTTTTTACACACTGTCTCATTATGTTAAAGGAGTTTAACATAGAGAGACAGCTTTAAAAAAAGCATCGGAGATCTCCGTTGCTTTTTTTAAACCTGTCTCGCCATGTTAAACTCCTTTAACATAGCGAGACAGTGTTTTAAAAAAGACTTATACTAATGGAAAAAGTCTGGGTGACCGGACCTTTTTCAATTAGTATAAGTCGATTTACAATGTGCACGCTGACCAATCAGCATGCACGTTTTGGAATATTAATGGGGGGTCATGGTATAATGAGCAATAATCTGTATGATCCCATATTTAATATTTTTTAATCTTCAAGATGAGCAGAGATATGCTATTTATCATGAGAGACAAGTTTCAGAGTTAATAACAAGTTAAATAATTTTTTATATATAAAGTTTATTTATTTTTTAATAAAATTCAAGATAGTTAGGAGTCTTTTTGTCTGAACTGAAAGAAAGAGAGGTGGTGAGTTAGGGGACTTGCTTTATTGACTGATAAGTGACAGAACAGTGTGTAGAATCAAATTATAGAGTCTGGGGCAAACTATGACTGAACACTTCTAAAAATTGCTTATATGTGTGCAAAGTGAGTGAGTGCATAAGCATTCAGCTTAAAAGCATGACTGAGGAAATGGAATTATGTAAAATAATTGTATGCAAAAACTAGGACAAGACAAAGAAGCTCAAAACTTATAAATACAATAAAAAATGTAATCACTGGTGTAAAAGGATGCACTTGCTTTTCTGGAAATTAAAGGGAAGGCTGACTGCAAGAATATTTGTTGGTGCTGCAGTCAAATCTGGAAATTGGAGATAACATTAAAAGACTTTTGGGAAGGCTGTTTTATTATGGTTTTGAGCATTTAATTTTGATAAATATTTTGTGTGGAATAATATGGTGAAGCATTTGGGCTTTATTATACAAAACATTTTGTTCCATAATTCAGCCTAGCATAGAGCAGTTTAGTGATACTACTTCCAAGTTATTCAAGTTGCCTAACAGATTTGCTAAGAAGTTCATTGAGACAAAGAATGTCAAACCGTTGAAGGACTGTGATATTCAAGATTTCAGTGTGCAAAGAAGTTTAGAACTGACGTTGTATCTAAGGGTACACTCAGAATATATTTACAAGATCACCGTGAGAATGTTTATGAACACTGATTTGCAGTGCTGCTTTCCAGGCCTTGGTTAATCTAAAGATGAACAATAATGATGTAGTCTACAATTTTGTGCAGAATCTGAGGATATTAAACATACAGGCTACTCTAAGTGTTGTTATTTTTATGAGGAAGTGGAGCATTTGTTGACTGAATGGGAAATTGGAAAGCAGCAATTCAATTTTGGTTTGATTGACTGAAGAAAGAACAGACTCAAGAATAAAATCTAACTGTTATTGCAGCTTCTGAAACTATGAAAAATAAAAATGAATTAAGCAGGTTGGGGCGGTTGAAGTGCTGGATACTATTTTACTGTGTGAAATGCAGGATATGATGAATCTGTGTGTAGAAGAGGGTGGGATCAAACTGTATTAGTGCAACTGGAGGGATATGAAGAAGGTTAAAAAGTCAGATTAACTAAAATATACTATTGTAGAAAATGTTGCTACAGAATCAGAAAGCAGATGTGATGTTTTTAAATCGGGAAAGAATTAATACAAGGAAGTATAGAGGGTCCCAAATAAGAGGAAACATTAAACTCCAGAAGGTAAAGGGTGAGTAAAAGAAAAGAAAAAGAAAGAATTAAAATGTGAATGACAAAATAAGTAATTGGGGGTGCTCAGGAATGTCTGGCAACAACATGCTGTAAAACCCAACACAAGTCATCCTTGGAACTTAATTAATCAATTCTGTGTCAGAAGATTTGTAGAAGAAGGTTTGTATTTATCTTACAAAAAAAACAAAACAAAACAAAACAAAACAAAAAAAAACAATGTAAGGCAACAAAAAACAAAGACTATGGTGTAGGTAAACCGGTCCTCCAAAAAATAAATCATACAATATCACAGTCAAAGGAGGCAGCGGAACACAGCAGTAAAATTCAATAATTTAATCCCAGAACAAACAGTAGAACAAACAGTAAGCATTTTCGCAGCAACAGCTGCTTCATCAGACAAGTAAAGATCCAAACTGTAGTACTTTTAAACAGCAAAGCAGCCAGTTAACATGCAAAAATAATTAGGAATTAACTAGAGCCCTTAAAGCCACACCAAAAAAAGGAGCTCAAAACTCATTATGTAAACATAAAAACATTTCATTCATAAAAAACATATAAAGCATTTCATTCAACAGCCAAAAAAAAATGCAGCTCAGAACTCATATAAACATAAAAACATTTCATACATAAAAACATATAGAACATTTCATTCATAAAAATACTTATAAAAATACTGAACAGAATAAATATCTGTCTGGCTAAGGGCCTATTCATTAAAACTGGTTTAATAGAAAATTTATCATTGAGGCCTTTCCCCATATTAGCTTTTATTCTAATAATCCAGTTCAATTCTTTGCTTTCTACCTTAGTTCTATGTGCCCCCCCCCCCCCATACCCACATTGACTGTCTCAACAGCCATAAACTTAAAATTGTGCTGAGCACCTAGTAACATGATGTGCTTAGATAGAGCATTAGTCTCAGCTCTCCTGGAGATATCATATTGATGCTCCCTCATCCTGTCTCGTAACCTGCGTGTTGTCATCCCTATGTAGAAACAGTAGCAAACTGTGCAGTAGGCTAAATAAACTAGGTTCACTGTGTTACAGTTAGCTCTGGCTCTGAAAAACATCTTTTTATGCATATCTGGATGTTCAAATGCAGCACTACTGTCAATCAAATGACAGTAGTTACATGCCCGACAAGGAAATGTACCAATATTTAGCTGTGTATCAGCACTGAAGTTAAATTTTGGATAACATAACAATTTCTTAAGTGATCTCTTGTTCTTATACATATAGCTCGGGGCTTCTCATGCTATTGATTCCACTCTCTCATTAGATCTAAGTATATCCCAGCATTTAGCATAGATGTCCTTCAACAATCTAATGTTGCTGGCATAAGTAACTGGTACTCTCAGTTTACAGTTGGTCACTTTCTGTTTACAAAATTGAGTGGGTGAAGAGAAATATGGCTTACCCTCCTGAGTTCTAGATGTTTAAGCTCAAGCTGTAACCGAGCTAATTTCTTTATTATAACCCCTCTCAAGCAATCGCTGTTCCATATGTTTCAATTCACAAGAGAAGGTAGAGTCACCTGCTGTCGATCTGGATGTTCTTAACATCTGTGCTGTCACAACATTGTTAAAAATGTGCCCAGGATGCATACTCTGTCTGTGGACAAACGTATTCCTATGGCAACTTTTCCTATAGATTTCAGAAGTAAAAGCGCCATCAAGTCTCCTGGTAATCCTAACATCAAGAAAATCCATACTTACAGTAGAGCTACTGGCCGTCAAACTAAGAAAGTCAGTACTACTGTTGAGTTGACCAAGATATTGAGACAGCTTATCACCAGTACCCTCCCACAAGAGGAAAAGATCACCAACAAATCTCCTATAAAAAACAACCTGTCCAGACTTGAGCTGAGGTATGATATGCATTTCCTCTCATTTTGCCATAACGAGGTTGGCGTAGCTATTGGCACAAGAAGTGCCCATAGCTACACCATCCCTTTGTTTAAAAATACCTTCTTCAAATATAAAATGTTATTGTCAAAAATAAGTTCCATAAGCATACACGGTAAATCTATCTTATGGATCTCATAAGTGCCATCTTGCTTTAAATAGTCTCCCAGCATCTCTATCCCTGTATTATTGGGTATGCATGTAAAAAGGGATTTCACATGTAATGCTATCATAGTACAACCAGCAACAGGTGGTTTAACTTGTATGTGAGCAAAGAAGTCCCTAAGGAACTGTTCAGTATCCTTTAAAATATAACAGTTCTTAACTAAGATTGGTTTCAAATGTTGTTCAACATAGATGGAAAGGGGTTCAGTGCACTATCCCCTTCCAGCTACTATTGGTCTCATAGGGGGTTTACTGGCATGCTTATGTATTTTAGGGAGGCCCTGTATAGTAGGCAAAGTTGGTTCTTGTACAAGGAAAGTCCGGCTAGCAAGTACGGTTGATGCACGGATAATCCAAACTTGATAAGGAACAAAAAACAATCCAGCACCCGGAAGGTGGTAACAAAAAGTGTTTATTGTGACCAAACCGGTTTCAGCAAACTGCTTTCATCAGTGGTTTAACATAAGCAGCAGTATCAAAGCCGCTTATTTATAAATAATCCAATCAAGGCAGTGTTGACATCATTTCCTGTAAAGAGAAATAACCCAGACCTATCTATATACAAAAAGTCCCGTAGTTATAATAAACCACACATGAATTAAATAAATAGGTTCTGACATATATTGAACTAGAAAGATGGATGACATTTTATAATTTATCATTTAATCCAGGTGGAAAAAGCCCACCTAGTTTTATAATCCATCTCTTCTCTTTAATGTTTAATAAATTATGCCATCCAATCTTAAAAGATCTGTTACCGGAAATTTTATCAATAACTGTGAAGGTAAATGTGGCAGTTTTGTGAGTCAATTGATGTCTATATAAGGCATTGGTGAGTCTGGCATTTCTAATATCTCTCAGATGTTCAGACATACGGAATCTAAATTGTCTGGAAGTTTGTCCAATGTAAAAAGCTCGACATGTACAGGTAGCCATGTATATAACCCAATCTGTGCTGCAATTTGCAAAACAATTAATATTATACAACTGACCGGTATTTTTACTTGTAAAATTTTTGGTCTTAAATACATATTTACAAAAAGAACAATGACCACAGGGGTAACAACCAACTAGTTTTTCCCCAGATAGGGTGGTTTGATGTAATACAGTGTCTTGAGATGTAATTCTTTTATAATGAGAAAAATGAGACCCAAGAGTTTTGCCTCTGCGATAGGAGAAAAGACATCTGTCTCCTAACCAGTCATCCAGACGCGTATTGGTTTTAAGTATGTTCCAGTGCTTATTGATAACATCCATCAATTGATCAGTATTTCTACCAAAAGTAGTTACAATCCTGGGCTTCTCTAGGTTGGAACTAGAGGCTTTATGTTTGTATGTCAACAGGTTGTCCCTGGATAGGTTTTTTGTCCATTGTAATGCAGAATTAACATCATGTTTATTATATCCCCTTTGTATGAATCTATTTGAAAGGTCATTCTGACAGTTGACCAGATCATCTGGTGATGAGCAAATTCTCTTGATTCTGATAAACTGCGACTTGGGAATATTTCTAATAATGTGCTTGGGGTGAAAGCTAGAAGCATGTAGCAAGCTATTATATTGCGGGTATTTTCTATGGACCGTGGTACGCAATGTATTGTCCAATTCTCTATTTAAATGAACATCTAAAAATTCAATATTGTGCGGGTTGTAATTAACTGTAAATTCAACCCCCCATTTATTGCCATTAAGATATTCAATAAATTCCACGAGATACTCTCTACCCCCTTTCCACACAAGCCAACAATCGTCTAAGTAACGTCTCCAGATGTCTATTTCCGGCATATATATATTATGTGATGCATCATAGATGATATGTTCTTCAACATACCCCATAAATAGATCAGCATATATGGGTGCGAATGACGCACCCATGGCAGTACCCTGAATCTGCCAATAACATTGATTTTGAAAATAAAAAAACATTCTTGGTGAGAACATGCTCAGCCATGCAGATTAACAGGGTATTAAATCCTGGACTGTAGATGTTGATTTTGTAGAGCCAGTATTCCAATGCAATCAAACCAGCCCAATGTGGGATACTAGTATATAGAGATTTAACATCTAAAGTGCACATTAACCAATGTGACTCTAATTGGGATTCAGAAACTATCTGTAAAAACTCAGTGGTGTCTTGCAGTCTGGCTCGGACATGAGGTAATAAAGGTTTTAAGTGTTGTGTCAAAAAAAACAGACAATGGTTCAGTAAGTGAACCTATACCTGAAACAATAGGTCTTCCTGGTGGTGTATTGTGAGACTTATAAATCTTAGGCAATAAATACAAATATTGCTTGACAGGATCCTGGACCGTTAGATGAGTTTTAATCTTTTCACTGATAATGCCTTCTTCAACTGCAAGTTGTAAAAAGGAATCCATTTCTTTTTTAAAATTAGGGGTGGGATCAGTAGGCATGTTTAAATAATGCTGAGTGTTAGAGACTTGTCTAATTCCCTCTGCCCAATAATAACTGGAATCCATGACTACTATGGCACCACCCTTATCTGCAGGAAGAATAACAATATCAGTATTCCCTTTAAGATCCATGAGGGCCTGTTGTTCAGTTCTGTTTAAATTGTTTCTAAAATTATTCCATGACCCCAGTCTATGATGTAAATCCTTAATGACAGTCTGCTGAAATATGGCAACATGTTTATCCATAGGAGGATTGAAATTAGATTTCAAAAATCTAAATTCAGAAGATCTTTGAGTTGATTCCTGTTGATCAAAAAACAGTTTTAGATTAATTTTTCTGCAAAATTCCATAACATCTGAAACAAAAGTACTCTCGTCCACAAAAAAACCCGGAATAAAGCCAAGGCCTTTGTTTGACAATAATTCCTCAATGGATGTTAAAACATGACTGGAAATATTATGCACATTGGAACAATCTGAATCTATTTGACAATGGACAGAAAGAGTTGCTCTATTGTTTTTATGTTTGCGTCCCCCCTGTGTCTTCTGTTCCTAAAGGGTGATCTGAACTATGACCTCTCTTAGAAACTGGGGAATCAGTGGTGTTAATGGATTCAGTATCCGTGGTAGAAGATTCCTCCCCCGAGCTTGTGCTTGTTGATGCACCCTTTTTACGTATAGACCTAGGCCTCTTTTTACGTGCATGGGTGGAAATATTGGTACCCCCCACAAACCTGACACCTCTCCGCGACTCAAAAGGTTTCCCCCTCTCGTAATCCTCCATATCTCTAGAGAATTTATGTAATTTCTTTTCTTTTAGGCCCTTTTCAAAAGTAAACAGTTCTCTGGATAGTCTGCTCAAGAGCTCCTGAAAATTGGGTGAATCCTCATATTTCTTTAATTCTTCACATACCTTTTTGACATCACAAATATTGACCTGTATAGTTCTATCATAATGAGAAGAAAGTATATTAACAAAAGCCATAGATGCATTTTGTTGTGCCTGATTCCATTCCCTAAGTAATGCCTCATATGGTTTGCTAACCAGTGGTTGTAATTTAGTTCTAAGCAGGGGCGGCTCGTCCTATCGGACTGCAGCCCTCCCACCTAGAAAATAACAAAAAAAAAATCTGTAAAACATAAAAACAAAGACTGCCTTTACCAGCAGTCCTGATATGGACACAGAGGTAACAAAGGTACCCAGCAATCATTGCTGTGAGGTACCAGGAATCTGTGCGGTGATGACCGCACAGAACAGAGGAGCTCCGGACTGCTTCAGCTGCAGTCAGGACCAATGAGGAGGACTGAGCTGCTCTCCAATGAGGAGGACTAAGCTGCTCTTGTGGGACCTTTTCAGTGCGCGGGCTTCGGGTAGGTGTTTGGATTGTGGGCTTGCTTGCTTTTCAGTCGCTGGATCAAGGGCTTCGTGGATCGGTCTGTTTGGTCGATGGGCTTGGTCTTGCGGATCAGTCAGTCTGTGGCTTGCTGTTTGGTCAGGTAGGTGAAGGGCTGTGGTCGCTGGGGTGTGTGTGTGTGTGTGTGTGTGTGTGTGTGTGTGTGTGTGTGTGTGTGTGTGTGCACATGGTGGTGGGTAGAGATACTTAGGCTTGAACCCTGTACCTTGTATGCAGGTGTTAAGGACCTGAATTCCCTACCCACCACCATTTGTAAAAAAAATTGCAGATTTTTGCCTCATATGTGATCTGATCTGTTCCTCATAATATCTATGGTGTCTAAATACTGCAATGCTTGATATTTGATGGTGTAGTAGTAGCATTGTTGCCTCACAGCTGCAGGTTCTCAGGTTTGATTCTTGGCTAGGGTGCCTTCTGTGTGGGGTCTGCATTTTCTCCCTGTGTTTGTGTGGGTTTGCTTTTGTGTCCTCCCATGTTACAAAGACATGTTTGCATTATTTCTTCCTGGGCCTCTGCTGAAAATTGTTTTTTTTTGTTCCAAGTCAGATTGTCCTGATTAACAAATGTTAAATAAAATTGACAGGCATTTGAATTTCAGACTTCAGGTTTCTGAATGTTTAATTCCTTGCATATTTGATGGTACAGTGGTAGCATTGTTGCCTCGCAGCTATAGGTTTTCTGGTTTGATTCTTGGCTGGGGTTCCTTCTGTGTAGAGTCTGCATCTCATCCCTGTGTTTGTGTGGATTTGCTCTGGTGTCCTGCCATTTTACAAAGACATGTGTCTGCAGTATTTCTCCCTGGGCCTCTGCTGAAAATTGTTTTTGTTCCGTCAGAAGTAAAATTGACATTGAATTTCAGACTTCATATTTTTCAGAAAATGCATAGTAACACAACCTTTTACACAACCTTTTATTTTAGCAATTTTCTAAGATGAATATTTGAAATTTGTCCTTATTTTTGGGACTGTATTACCCCATTATTGGCTTTGACCAATTTTTTGTGTTAAGGTTGATAGCTATGGCAAGAACTGAATTCACTGAATATGTTTGAGGGCTGTATTCCCTCATTACTGGGTTTGTCCAGGTGTTTTGTGCTAAGAGGTTGACTGCTATGGTCAGAACTGAATTCATTAAATGATAGCCATTTAAGTTTCAGTCTTCCTCTCTTTCGCAAAGCAGCCGATTTGGCGTAGTGGTATGTTGCTCTGACTGTTTTGCACAGGGACCTTGGCAGTAAAATGTATGGTGATAACGCAGCATTTTTCTTTCACAAAGCAAGTGATTTGGCATAGTGGTATGTTGCTCTGACTCTTTTGCACAGGGACCTTGGCAGTAAAATTTATGGTGGTAACACAGCATTTTATTCTAGCAACTTTCCAAGATTATACAAGCAATGTTTAATGTGTCCCTGGTTTTTGGCCTTTTGACCCCCCCCCCCCCAATAAATTTGGATTTTTCCCAGCTTTCTTGTGCTGCGAAGTTGAGATGCAGTTGAGTATTGAGTAGATTTTACAAGGAGCTGAGAGCTGCAGGGGAAGAGAAGTTTAGTGCTGCTTATGCTAAGTCAGCTTGCATTGTTAACAGCTCAAAAGGTTGTGTACTTGCTTTTGATGCAGAAGGTTGTTGGTTCTACTCCCACAAGGGGTGAATGCTGCCATACTGAAAAAGTTAAGATACTAACTATGAGCCTGTTATCAGTTTGCCATCCATTTCCTATTGCAATATTACTAGCTTATCATTTTTAATGTAATATAGGCAATTTATTCCTCAGGGGCATCAGACGCTTTATTTTCCGATGAAACCATGAAATATAAAGGTGTTTGCAAGCAGCAACCTCTTCATTAGTTACAGATTTATTTAATGTGGAATTATTTAGATGACTTTTTTACTTCAGAGATTGTGCATATTTACTGATAATGGTGGACTGTAGAATTGTGCATATTTACTGATAATGGTGGACTGTAGAATTGTGCATATTTACTGATAATGGTGGACTGTAGAAGTTTGAGTAGACTTATGATGGAAATGTTCTGAACTGGGCAGTTTTGTCATTATTGGTGCATGCATTTTGTTTCATTGTTTACTGGAAATATGTTCAAAACAATAGGAAGGTGTATCAAAGAGCACATGTATGTTTCATATGCAAGGGGCCTATGATTTGAAAACAGCCCAGAATTAATCTTTATCTGCCACTGGTAAAATGTGTTTTCTTTGAATGTGGGTTTCAATGCTGTTTCAATGAATATGAGTTTCAAGAGCAGAGAAGTTTTAATGCTAAGTTTGTTTAGCAGATGTCTTAGTGTTTGTGCTGTAAAATGCAAAATAAAACTTTCAAATGAAGTCCAAATCATCATAGAAGTAAATCAGTATGCACATTAGTGTTTATGGTAAATGGAGTGAAATAGCCAAGTAATTGATCATTGGAACGGCTGCAGGGGGAGGCTCCATGATTTTGTGAGGGGGGGAAGGGCGGCAAACTTAAAGACAGCCCCAGCAGAACTATACCTCCCAACTGTCCAGATTTTCAAAGAATTAATAGATTTTTGCTTCTTATTTTTGGTTTGTTACTCATAAAATTTGTGGTTTTCTGGCAAAATCATTTAGGAATTAAGTCACTAAATAATGACACACTGAGTTTCAGACTTCATAACCTTCAGAAAAATGCATGCTAAAGTAAGACCTGTTGTTCTATCAACTGTCTCAGTTTATACAAGAGCAATTTTTAGTACTGTTTATATGTTCCCCCAATATATTTGGCCTTGTCCAGATTTATTGCATTAACAGGTTGAGAGGTACATGCAAATAAATTGCTTTATAGAATTAGACATAGCCAAACCTCTCAACTGTCCCTGATTTTGGCTCAAAATGTTGCTCTTCCCCTAATAATCCCTCCACAAAATAGCAATTTTGGAAGAAAACATGGAGGGTTTACAATTAAGAAATAACTGTAATAATCAGAGTTATAGATTACTTTTATTTCAGAAATGCATGTAGATTATTTTATTTTGTCAGCTACTCAAGTTAACAGTACTAATATTAAAGTGTCCCTTCTTTGACAGGTTCCCAGCTGTATTGTGTGGCTATTTTATATTTTTACATCACGTTTTTGGTTCATTTATCATAAAATTGTGTTTTTTTTTGGCAAATTAGTGACAAATCATTAAAGACTGAAGTTAGAAAATAATGACAGACATTTGAGTTTCTGATTTCATACCATTCAGAAAATTCACACTAATACATGACCTATTCTATTATCTTTCTAAGTTTATAAGAGCAATATTTTAAAAAATGGTCCTTATTTTTGGGCCTTTGTCTCACTTCTTTGTATGGCTTTGTCCAGATTTATTGCGCTGAAGTTGAGAGTTATGACAAATGTGTCAGGGCCATCATAGTCAGCCAGAGACATTTCAAATTGTGACATACTTGTTGCACCCCACTCCCCTATGTAGTGACTCTAGATGTGTCGAAGCAAGGCAAGGAGTAGTTATGCAGTGTAAATGTCCAGAGTATCCCCCCCCCATCCAAGGTAGACACAAGTACTAAAGTGGCTTTTCATCTGTCCTTGATTTTTGCAGAGTGGTCTGCTTTCTGTCATATTTTTTGTACTGTTGATTTATGCTTATTACTCAAAGTGCCTGTTGCTCTGTGTTTAAGTAGCAATACTTTAATGACCATCATCAGGTAAGCTTGGCTGAGATTGTAAGATGCAAGTAAGCTTTAATAAGCATACTGTTAAAGAATTGCCAACATTGAAAGCCTTTCTGTTGTTGCCATGTAGAGAATACTTAACTAGATAATGTATAGGCCTCGGGTATTGAAATGCATATGATAGTATTTGTAATAAAGGACAGGATTACATTATTTTAAGAAGCTCATTACACTTGGAGACTTCCAGTCATCTCTGCAGGCTTTACCCGTAAACTAAACAGAATGCCAATCGTGTGGTCCATAACCTGTACAGTAATCCTTTTAAGCAATGTATCTTGAGCTTATTTCTTGTTTGCTTTTCATTTTTTACTTTGATCATGTTTTCCCAATGAAACAAGTAGATAGTTGTCAGGCAGCAGGTCTTTTTTTGGATAAGAAACATTTTTACAAGTGGGGCATCAGAGATTTCTACTTTCAGCATGTTACTTGGTACTTTAATAAAGCTGAATATAAATTATAATTAGAACTGCAGTGCAAGAAGTGGTTTGAGTTGAGTGTTGCTTGTTTTTCTTATACTTGATTTTGGCTGGCATTCCATTAATGTATTTAAAAAGTAATTTATTTTTTCATGCCTCACAACCTTTTTGTTTCCATCTAGATATTAAGTAAGCTGTCATGCAGCCAATGCATTGAAATATTTTTATTCTTCTGCACTTCATTTTGTCTTGATTGGACTCTCATAATGACGGTTTGGCACCCAGGGCAGTGTATTTAGTTAGTTTTTGTGGTTTTGAGCATAGCTCCTCCCCTTTCTAGTTGGCCGCACCCCTTCTCATTGACCCCACCCATTCAGCTGTCTCCTGCAGCCCCCCTTTGATTTGAAGTCACCAGCCACCACTGGTTCTAAGTCCCCTAGGGGAAATATTTTGATGTTGATAGGCTTTAAAAAGCCTAGAATGCCAAATATTGATCCGCAATGTTTTGACCTTTTTGCCAAGTTGTGTAAAAAGCAGACTGCAACTGTCATCTGGATCCGATATCTTGTTCTGGGTGGATCCATTCCTAGATTCAATACCAAAAATCTGGATATCGTCTTTATTAGCACATAATCCTTGTAATAACTGATTAAGATCCATGACAATTAGTTGCCAGTATGCTTAGGTCAAATGTGATGTAAAGAATGCCATACTTGCTAGCCGAGCTTTCCTTGTGCATTACGTTTTGCTGGCTGTTGGTGTTGGAAGGGGTGCAGTATTTTTCATCTTGGTGGTGTTCAGTATCCGTGGAGGAGGTTATCTCTCCCGTTCTGATTTGTTCGGACGTGCTCTTCATGGTCGATTGGATTGCCCTGTAGATTGACATTGTAATCATTGCCTTTTCTTGCGTTTTGGATGTGAAGGTATCACTTTTTGGATTATCCAAGTGTTGATAGTTATCGCAATTGTATTGTTTGCGACTAGGCCATTGGTGATTTGGACTTTTTGGATTTCCTCAAGTTCCAGGATTTACCCTGTTGGCCCAGATGAATCCGGTTCGGATAGCAGGTCGCAACTTTGTTTCTATCTTTGGACTTATTCATTGTGCTGGACATACTCATTGAACTAAGTGCTGGATGGACACAGGCCCTGATTTGGTATTTACTTTAAGCATTCAAGTACATTTTTGTTAACTTTTCATGGTTGCTATACATCGGGGATTTGGTTCTCTGTTTTGGACTGGGAAACGGATATCTGGACATACTTGGTATCCTTTTAATAGTAGTATATGACTGCTGTTTTGTGTTATGTTCTATTCGGAACAACAAGAGCATATAAGGGATTGTTTTCTTAACATCTTTATATGGTTGGGAGTAGTTCATTATTATGAGTGGTCGCCTTTAATATTAATCTAGGAGTGTGGACTTTAATGAATATGGTTTGTTGAATGCCATGCATTACATTTTGCATTTTGATATATAGCATCATTTTTTATTGATCGCAAAGTGTAGTTTACATTCAAGGCACTTCACAGACATATTTGTGGACTAGCAGATCTACGGGATTTATTGATTATGTATGTTGTTGGATATTAACATCAGGATTCACATTCTTTTTTAATTGTATTAGAATATGAAACCATCCTAACCATTGTTTATATAGGTACAGCACCTTTTAATGGTGTAAGTTAAAGGCGTTACTCTAGTCTGGAGTTTTTTAGCAAACATTTATTTTTCATCATTATATACTACCCTATGGCCTTTTTGACTCAGATTTTTGGGACTTGAATCATATTAGTCAATTAACATTAGTCAGCTCTATATGTTACATTATATTTAGTGTTGGTTTTCCCTTATTTAGTCTATGTGGCTTATAGTTCTGCCTAACATATATTCATATTTGTTGTAGCTCACATTTATTCAGTTGCCAGCGTATTATCGTAGGTAGGCTTGGGCTCCCCTATGCATTTTTGTGACATTATGATCAATAATTGCTTTCTGCCTCAAGCGGAGTTCAATTTAAGCTATTAGTCATTCTGGTAGTTTGGGGACATTTTGCTATATTGTTACAGATGGTGTAACACCGAATACAGATAGTCTGTGCTTTTTACTCTTTTTGGATGTATGGTCCCATTGCATTCTTGGCGCCTCCTTGTGACCCAGTTTGGTTTCCCCTCTTTTGTCTTGTGGGACTCTTATTAGGTCTTCTAGGTTTTTTATTCTCTTTATAGTTCTGCCAGACCTGTATTATTGGAACTTGTTTTTTTTACAAAAATTTGTGGAATTGGCATTCTTTACATCACATTTGACCTAAGCATACTGGCAACTAATTGTCATGGATCTTAATCAGTTATTACAAGGATTATGTGCTGATAAAGACAATATCCAAATTTTTGGTATTGAATCTAGGAATGGATCCACCCAGAACAAGATATCAGATCCAGTTGACAGTTGCAGTCAGCTTTTTACACAACTTGGCAAAAAGGTCAAAACATTGCGGACCAGTATTTGGCATTCTAGGCTTTTTAAAGCCTATCAACATCAAAATATTTCCCCTAGGGGGCTTAGAACTAAATTACAACCACTGGTTAGCAAACCAGAGGAGACATTACTTAGGGAATGGAATCAGGCACAACAAAATGCATCTATGGCTTTTGTTAATATACTTTCTTCTCATTATTATAAAACTATACAGGTCAATATTTGTGATATCAAAAAGGTATGTGAAGAATTAAAGAAATATGAGGATTCACCCAATTTTCAGGAGCTCTTGATCAGACATTCCAGAGCGCTGTTTACTTTTGAAAAGGGCCTAAAAGAAAAGAAATTACATAAATTCTCTAGAGATATGGGGGATTACGAGAGGGGGAAACCTTTTGAGTCGTGGAGCGGTGTCAGGTTTGCGGGGGGTACCAATATTTCCACCCATGCACGTAAAAAGAGGCCTAGGTCTATACTTAAAAAGGGTGCATCACCAAGCACAAGCTCGGGGGAGGAATCTTCTACCACGGGTACTGAATCCATTAAGACCACTGATTTCCCCAATTTCTAAGAGAGGTTGTAGTTCAGATCACCCTTTAGGAACAAAAGACACAGGGGGGGACACAAACATAAAAACAATAGAACAGCTCTTTCTGTCCATTGTCAAATAGATTCAGATTGTCCCAATGTGCATAATATTTCCAGTCATATTTTAACATCCATTGAGGAATCATTGTCAAATAAAGGCCTTGGCTTTATTCCGGGTTTTTTTGTGGACGAGAGTACTTTTGTTTCAGATGTTATGGCATTTTGCAGAAAAATTAATCTTAAACTGTTTTTTGATCAACAGGAATCAACTCAAAGATCTTCTGAATTTAGATTTTTGAAATCTAATTTCAATCCTCCTATGGATAAACATGTAGCCATATTTCAGCAGGCTGTCATTAAGGATTTACATCATTGACTGGGGTCATGGAATAATCTTAGAAACAATTTAAACAGAACTGAACAACAGGCCCTCATGAATCTTAAAGGGAATACTGATATTGTCATTCTTCCTGCAGATAAGGGTGGTGTCATAGTAGTCATGGATTCCAGTTATTATTGGGCAGAGGGGAATTAGACAAGTCTCTAACACTCAGCATTATTTAAACATGCCTACTGATACCACCCCTAATTTAAAAAAATAAATTGATTCCTTTTTACAACTTGCAGTTGAGGAAGGCATTATCAGTGAAAAGATTAAAACTCATCTAACGGTCCAGGATCCTGTCAAGCAATATTTGTATTTATTGCCTAAGATTTATAAGTCTCACAATACACCACCAGGAAGACCTATTGTTTCAGGTACAGGTTCACTTACTGAACCGTTGTCTGTTTTTTTGACACAACACTTAAAACCTTTATTACCTCATGTGCGGGCCAGACTGCAAGACACCACTGAGTTTTTACAGATAGTCTCTGAATCCCAATTAGAGTCACATTGGTTAATGTGTACTTTAGATGTTAAATCTCTATATACTAGTATCCCACATTGGGCTGGTTTGATTGCATTGGAATATTGGCTCTACAGAATCAACATCTACAGTCCAGGATTTAATACCCTGTTAATCTGCATGGCTGAGCATGTTCTCACCAAGAATGTTTTTTATTTTCAAAATCAATGTTATTGGCAGATTCAGGGTACTGCCATGCGTGCGTCGTTCGCACCCATATATGCTGATCTATTTATGGGGTATGTTGAAGAACATATCATCTATGATGCATCACATAATATATATATATATATATATATATATATATATATATATATATATATATATATGCTGGAAATAGACATCTGGAGACATTACCTAGATGATTGTTGGCTTGTGTGGAAAGGGGGTAGTGAGTATCTCATGGAATTTATTGACTAGCTTAATGGCAATAAATGGGGGGTTGAATTTACAGTTAATTACAACCCGCACGATATTGAATTTTTAGATGTTGATTTAAATAGAGAATTGGACAATACATTGTGTACCACAGTCCATAGAAAATACCCGCAATATAATAGCTTGCTACATGCTTCTAGCTTGCACCCCAAGCACATTATTAGAAATATTCCCAAGTCACAGTTTATCAGAATCAAGAGAATTTGTTCATCACCAGATGATCTGGTCAACTGTCAGAATGACCTTTCAAATAGATTCATACAAAGGGGATATAATAAACATGATGTTAATTCTGCATTACAATGGACAAAAAACCTATCCAGGGACAACCTGTTGACATACAAACATAAAGCCTCTAGTTCCAACCTAGAGAAGCCCAGGATTGTAACTACTTTTGGTAGAAATACTGATCAATTGATGGATGTTATCAATAAGCACTGGGACATACATACTTAAAACCAATACGCGTCTGGGTGACTAGTTAGGAGACAGATGTCTTTTCTCCTATCGCAGAGGCAAAACTCTTGGGTCTCATTTTTTTCATTATAAAAGAATTACATCTCAGGACACTGTATTACATCAAACCACCCTATCTGGGGAAAAACTAGTTGGTTGTTACCCCTGTGGTCATTGTTCTTTTTGTAAATATGTATTTAAGACCAAAAATTTTACAAGTAAAAACACCGGTCAGTTTTATAATATTAATTGTTTTGCAAATTGCAGCACAGATTGGGTTATATACCTGGCTACCTGTACATGTCAAGCTTTTTACATTGGACAAACTTCCAGACAATTTAGATTCTGTATGTCTGACCATTTGGGAAATATTAGAAATGCCAGACTCACCAATGCCTTATATAGACATCATTTGACTCACAAAACTGCCACATTTACCTTCACAGTTATTGATAAAATTTCAGGTAGCAGATCTTTTACGATTGGATGGCATAATTTATTAAACATTAAAGAGAAGAGATGGATTATAAAACTAGGTGGGCTTTTCCCACCTGGATTAAATGATAAATTATAAAATGTCATCCATCTTTTTAGTTCAATATATGTCAGAACCTATTTATTTAATTCATGTGTGGTTTATTATAACTACGGGACTTTTTGTATATAGATAGGTTTGGGTTATTTCTCTTTACAGGAAATGATGTCAACACTGCCTTGATTGGATTATTTATAAATAAGCGGCTTTGATACTGCTATTTATGTTAAACCACTGATGAAAGCAGTTTGCTGAAACCGGTTTGGTCACAATAAACACTTTTTGCTATCACCTTCCAGGTGCTGGAAAGTTGGTTCTTGTATAATAAAATAATTGAAAAGATCAATATTAATATGTCCAAGCTGCAAACATTCAAACAATTTGTTATACACTCTACTAATAGACTGTTCAACCTGTTGCATTGTAAATGGAATATAAATGAATGGATCATTGAGCATGATAAACATTGCATCCTTGTAAAATGTATAATCCATAACTACAAGACATCCACCTTTGTCTGCTGGTATAAAGCTCAAGGTAGAATCCTGACACATTTGTTGTAGAGCTAACCTCTCATTAACTGACATGTTGCAAAAAGTCTTTGTATTGCTATTATTTTCATACAAAGCATAAATGTCCCTAATGCATGCTTTTTCAAAAACTTCAATAGCATCAACTGTAGGCGGTATAAAGCAACTAGTTTCCCTAAAAATATTAGCATTATTATTACTAGTGCCATGTGAATCATTAAAAAACATCTTTAAACTGACACTTCTATTGAAGGTCTTAAGTTCTATAATGTTTTCAGTTAGTGTCATTTTCGTAGCTGGTATGAAACTCATACCTTTGTTTAGAAGGTTCATTTCAATGGCCGTTAGTCTACGACTAGATAAATTCCAAACTAACGTTGTTCCCACATCTTCTTCAATGTTAACGGAGTCCCTTCCTCGGCCGATGCCTTCCTCTTGAATCGTGCTTGCCCCAAAGTTCGTTCCTGAAAATTAGATGTACGAATGGGAAGAGGGTTAGACAACAAGCCGTTTGGATTAAACAGCAGAGCTGGAGCACAAGTAGTTGCCACTGTATGGGAAGAATCCTTCCTTCCTTCGTGCTCGATTATCTGACACACTAGCTGAATTAGTGCTGATGTCATCCGCAGGCAAAGGGCATGTACGTAAGCCTTAAGGTACCTCCCTCAAGCTATGTTCAGTATGTGATTTCTTAACATTTAAGGTGGAACTAGAAGGAACAGCAGGAGCCTCAGTATTAAATACAGTTGGTTCCGGTCCTTGAACAGGTTCATTGGAAGATGTTTTAGAGTGACTGGTGTCCACATTAATGTTTGTAGTTACAGATCTATCCTCCCTAGGCTAAGCAAAGACTCTTCCATTAGAAACGTCAGCAATATCATTTTTTATTTTTCTACTTTTATTGTTAAGCATCTGTCTTTTATAGGCAGCAATACAGTCTATAATGTGTTTCACCTTAATATCTACAACTGAATGTGGATATGTCTCATAGAGACCCATTTGTGCTTTCTCAATATCAGATAACAAATTGTCCTCATGTGGTTTAAAAAATTGTATTAGGAGTCTCATATAGCTATAACTTGTATCCAAGATGATTTGCTGCCATTGAGTCAAAAGATCATTATACATGTTGCCATAGGTAGGCATAGTTAAAACCCTTAAACCACGAGGAACAATACGCAAATTAAGACATGCCTCAAAGTGGAACCTCTGTGTTTTTAGTCTAATTAATCTTCTGGCATTATTTTCAAGCTTTTGTAAATCCCTTCTCAGGGCATAGGAGTCATACACACAGTTATTCAAAGTAGGAGGTGCATTATCTGCTGGTAGAATGTCCAATAAGGGATTCTCAGAGCTCCCAAGTAAAGATGAAAAGTTCTTACGGCCAGTAATAGTCATGCTATTCAGCTCAGACGAGTTGGAAGAATCCCGTGGTTGACAACAACCTTCTGCCATGTCCTTACACCAAATACAACACAGTGTAAGGCAACAAAAAACAAAGACTATGGTGTAGGTAAACCAGTCCTCCAAAAAATAAATCATACAATATCACAGTCAAAGGAAGCAGCGGAACACAGCAGTAAAATTCAAGAATTTAATCCCAGAACAAACAGTAGAACAAACAGTTAGCCCTTTCGCAGCAACAGCTGCCTCATCAGAGAAGTAAAGATCCAAACTGTAGTACTTTTAAACAGCAAAGCAGCCAATTAACATGCAAAAACAATTAGGAATTAACTAGAGCCCTTAAAGCCACACCAAAAAAATGCAGCTCAAAACTCATTATGTAAACATAAAAACATTTCATTCATAAAAACATATAAAACATTTCATTCAACATTGATTAAATTCTTGAATTTTACTGCTGTGTTCCACTGCCTCCTTTGACTGTGATATTGTATGATTTATTTTTTGGAGGACCGGTTTACCTACACCATAGTCTTTGTTTTTTGTTGCCTTATACTGTGTTAGATTTGGTGTAAGGACATGGCAGAAGGTTATTGTCAACCACAGGAGTCTTCCAACTCGTCTGAGACTGAATAGCGTGACTATTACTGGCCGTAAGAACTTTTCATCTTTACTTGGGAGCTCTGAGAATCCCTTATTGGACATTCTACCAGCAGATAATGCACCTCCTACTTTGAATAACTGTGAGTATGACTCCAATGCCCTGAGAAGGGATTTACATAAGCTTGAAAATGATGCCAGAAGATTAATTAGACTAAAAACACAGAGGTTCCACTTTGAGGCATGTCTTAATTTGCGTATTGTTCCTCGTGGTTTAAGGGTTTTAACTATGCTTACCTATGGCAACATGTATAATGATCTTTTGACTCAATGGCAGCAAATCAACTTGGATACAAGTTATAGCTATATGAGGCTCCTAATACAATGTTTTAAACCACATGAGGGCAATTTGTTATCCGATAGTGAGAAAGCACAAATGGGTCTCTATGAGACATATCCACATTCAGTTGTAGATATTAAGGTGGAACACATTATAGACTATTGCTGCCTATGAAAGACAGATGCTTAACAATAAAAGGAGAAAGATAAAAAGTGATATTGCTGACTTTTCTAATGGAAGAGTCTTGGCTTGGCCTAGGGAGGATAGATCTGTAACTACAAACATTAATGTGGACACCAGTTTTTCTAAAGCATCTTCCAATGATCCTGTTCAAGGACCAGAACCAACTGTATTTAATACTGAGGCTCCTGTTGTTCTTTCTAGTTCCACCTTAAATGTTGAGAAATCACATACTGAACATAGCTTGAGGGAGGTACCCTCAGGCTTACGTACATGCCCTTTGCCTGCGGATGACATCAGCACTAATTCAGCTAGTGTGTCGGATAATGGAGCACGAAGGAAGGATTCTTCCCATACAGTGGCAACTACTTGTGCTCCAACTCTGCCGTTTAATCCAAACGGCTTGTTGTCTAACCCTCTTCCCATTCGTACATCTAATTTTTACGAACGACCTTTGGGGCAAGCATGATTCAAGAGGAAGGCATCAGCCGAGGAAGGGACTCCGTTAACATTGAAGAAGATGTGGGAACAACGCTAGTTTGGAATTTATCTAGTCGTAGACTAACGGCCATTGAAATTAACCTTCTAAACAAAGGTATGAGTTTCATACCAGCTATGAAAATGACACTAACTGAAGACATTATAGAACTTAAGACTTTTACTAGAAATGTCAGTTTAAAGATGTTTTTTAATGATTCACATGGCACTAGTAATAATAATACTAATATGTTTAGGAAAACTAGTTGCTTTATACCGCCTACAGTTGATGCTATTGAAGTTTTTGAAAAAGCATGCATTAGGGACATTTATGCTTTGCATGAAAATAATAGCAATACAAAGACTTTTTGCAACATGTCAGTTAATGAGAGGTTAGCTCTAGAACAATTGTGTCAGGATTCTACCTTGAGCTTTAGACCAGCAGACAAAGGTGGATGTCTTGTAGTCATTGATTATACATTTTATAAGGATGCAATGTTTACCATGCTCAATGATCCATTAATTTATATTCCATTTACAATGCAACAAGTTGAACAGTCTATTAGTAGAGTGTATAACGAATTGTTTGAATGTTTGCAGCTTGGACATATTAATATTGATCTTTTCAATCATTTTATTATACAAGAACCAACTTTGCCTACTATACAGGGCTTCGCTAAAATACATAAGCATGCCAGTAAACCCCCTATGAGACCAATAGTAGCTGGAAGGGGATAGTGCACTGAACCCCTTTCCATCTATGTTGAACAACATTTGAAACCAATCTTAGTTAAGAACTGTTATATTTTAAAGGATACTGAACAGTTCCTTAGGGACTTATTTGCTCACATACAAGTTAAACCACCTGTTACTGGTTGCACTATGATAGCATTAGATGTGAAATCCCTTTGTATGTGCATACCCAATAATACAGGGATAGAGATGTTGGGAGACTATTTAAAGCAAGATGACACTTATGAGATCCATAAGATAGATTTACTGTGTATGCTTATGGAACTTATTCTTGGCAATAACATTTTTATGTTTGAAGAAGGTATTTTTAAACAAAGGGATGGCATAGCTATGGGAGGAAATGCATATACCTCAGCTCAAGTCTGGACAGGTTGTTTTTTATAGGAGATTTGTTGATGATCTTTTCCTCCTGTGGGAGGGTACTGGTGATGAGCTATCTCAATATCTTGGTCAAATCAACAGTAGTACTGACTTTCTTAGATTGACGGCTAGTAGCTCTACTGTAAGTATGGATTTTCTTGATGTTAGGATTACCAGGGGACTTGATGGCGCTTTTACTTCTGAAATCTTTAGGAAAAGTTGCCATAGGAATACGTTTGTCCACAGACAGAGTATGCATCCTGGGCACATTTTTAACAATGTTGTGACAGCACAGATGTTAAGAACATCCAGACTGACAGCAGGTGACTCTACCTTCTCTTGTGAATTGAAACATATGCAACAGCGATTTCTTTAGAGGGGTTATAATAAGAAATAAATTAGTTCGGTTACAGCTCGAGCTTATACATCTAGAACTCAGGAGGGTAAGCCATATTTCTCTTTACCCACTCAATTTTGTAAACAGAAAGTGACCAACTGTAAACTCAGAGCACCAGTTGCTTATGCCAGCAACATTAGATTGTTGAAGGACATCTATGCTAAACACTGGGATATACTTAGATTTAATGAGAGAGTGGAATTAATAGTAGGAGAAGCCCCGAGCTATATGTATAGGAACAAGAGATCACTTAAGAAATTGTTGTTATCCAAAATTTAACTTCAGTGCTGATACACAGCTAAATATTGGTACATTTCCTTGTCGGGCATGTAACTACTGTCATTTGATTGACAGTAGTGCTGCATTTGAACATCCAGATATGCATAAAAAGATGTTTTTCAGAGCCAGAGCTAACTGTAACACAGTGAACCTAGTTTATTTTGCCTACTGCATGGTTTGCTACTGTTTCTACATTGGGATGACAACACACAGGTTACGAGACAGGATGAGGGAGCATCAATATGATATCTCCAGGAGAGCTGTGACTAATACTCTATCTAAGCACATCATGTTGCTAGGTGCTCAGCAGAATTTTAAGTTTATGGCTGTTGAAACAGTCACTGTGGGTATAAGGGGGGGTCCACATAGAACTAAGGTAGAAAGCAAAGAATTGAACTGGATTATTAGAATGAAAGCTAATATGGGGAAAGGCCTCAATGATAAATTTTCTATTAAACCAGTTTTAATGAATAGGTCCTTAGCCAGATAGATATTAATTATGTTCAGTATTTATATAAGGATTTTTATGAATGAAATGTTCTATATGTTTTTATGTATGAAATGTTTTTATGTTTATATAAGTTCTGAGCTGCATTTTTTGGCTGTTGAATGAAATGCTTTATATGTTTTTATGAATGAAATGTTTTTATGTTTACATAATGAGTTTTGAGCTGCATTTTTTTGGTGTGGCTTTAAGGGCTCTAGTTAATTCTTAATTGTTTTTGCATGTTAATTGACTGCTTTGCTGTTTAAAAGTACTACAGTTTGGATCTATACTTGTCTGATGAAACAGCTGTTGCTGAGAAAGCGCTTACTGTTTGCTCTACTGTTTGTTGTGGGATTAAATTCTTGAATTTTACTGCTGTGTTCCACTGCCTTCTTTGACTGTGATATTAAAAAAAAAACAATAATGAAAATCTTACAAGTCGTACTATTAGATGATTTTTTTTTCTGAAATAGCCAGCTAATAAAGAAATCTCACTAGTTCTTTCCCTGGTTGCAGCAGGAATAATTCAACATGATTACCTTGTTATCAAAACTATCCAGTAAGCCTGGGGATCTACAAACGGCGATCTCAGATCTTAACCTCATTAGTGCAGGCCATGTTGAAAGATACCATAGAATTAAAAATGGCCAGCAACAAGCAAAAAGCAGGTTAAGGGAGGTAATAGATGCTCTAGAGATATACCAAAATGAGCTTGCCCCACATGCAGGATCCTTGGATCAGCATGCTACTGAAGTCTCTAATCTAGAGTTGAAAATACACAAGACAGGATTTGATCCCTTCCACATTCATTTTTAAATTTTGTGAGTCAGAGCAAATCGCTTAACCAGACAGTTTTCCCAGGTCACCCCTGAAAAGGGCATAATCTGTGGTTTAATGGACTAGCAGGAGGGAGGTTGGCATAATGGTTAAGGTGATTACCTTACACACCCAAGGTGCAGGTCTTGATTCTCACATGAGGTAATCAGTTAGGCTTAAAATGGTCCATAAGGACAGTTAGCCTAGTACTAATATATGAACCTATGAACCTTTAAGGCGAAGAAGGAAACAGTCTAGTATGGTTTAGCACATAAGAGCTGACTACCTCCTAACAGTTGCACAATCATCTTGTCTTTAAGGGGACACATTGGACAACCTGTTCTTTGCTGTGACCCTATGTTCCCAAACCTTTTATAGTATACTTCCTTGATTATTATCATATGAATCTAATTTTGTGCACATGTAGGGAACTTAGTGTCTTCTTTTACATCTCTGGTGTCCCAATAAGAGTCTAACCAGACTACAGTAGTGCACTTTTCATTAAAAAAAAAGCTATGGCCCCTTACATCAAGAGACTGAGGGAAATAGGAATCCATTGCCACTGCATTTGCTGGCAACCCTAGCAATGGTGAACTGCAGCCCCTGTTTAAGCTGCCTGAGGAAGCAAGTAACTTTTATTTTTGCACTTTCCATGAGGCATGTCACTGTACCGTGAAAAGATCTAATATGTAGCCCAGATACAGCAAAGAAGGAAAATAAGAGTTCCAACAACCTGGCCCAAGAATCATTGCATAAGAGTTGCCATTAGTGATAAACATAGCAGTGTTGGCCTAGAAGCACAGCCTACTCTTCTGCAGTTACACCAAAGGTTAGTCCCTGGCTTTTGTAGTCTGTGGTACCAATTAGTTAGTTAGTTAGTTAGATAAGCAACCTTGACTGATATGTGAGATGAAGAGGATGACTTCAGTGAATCTACCATCCAGATCCCTTAGAGAAAGAGCCAATGGGGATGCTACAAGTGATGGCTGTGGTTGATCAGGCAGTTGATCTAGTTACAGATGGTCGTCTTTCACCATGACTAACTTAGATACGGCCTTGAATCAAGTCTGACATGCATGTAAGAGTATCCTGAACTTAAAATAGCATGCACAAATGTGCAAACAGCTTACTTGTGCTGTTTCTGTACAAGTATTATGACCTGTTTTAATCAGAATGGAGTAGCAGTTTATCCTTGATGTACTTTATTATTATTATGATTATTACTATTATTAATGATAATGGGATTTTTTTCAGTACAGTTTTTGTTTCTTCAGTGAGCAAGAATGTCATTTTGATTGGTGGCTGTTTTCTTCCTTTTTCACCAGGGGTACAAGAGCTAACGGAGTCCAGCACGTTTCATCTTTTTATTGAAATAAAACACTGTAGGTTGTAAAATTAATTAAGGTGGGTGCATGCTGTTTTTGCAATATGATTAGTGTTGATGTTGTTGGTCTTTTTCAAAAACAAAAAAAAAACTTTGTTAAGTTATCATTTAAAACATAGGCACACATACATTAATATAAAAGGAAATAACCAACGTTTAATTTTTTAATATGATGTCAATTTTCATTCGCCATCAATGTATGCATTCAGATCTGACCCTTGTATCTGACTCGGCTACTATTTTCAGCTCATGGAAGCCTGCAAACTCTTGCACTCCTCTCTACCCACAGTGCCTCGTTCCTATTCCCCTCAGATCTTGTTTGCCGCTCGTGGTATCAAGACATGATTGCTGAGTTCTCTTGAGCTCTAACAGTAAGATTTACTTTCAGAACTTCTAAAATTTAGAATTTTTTTCATTTAATCTTCCTTTTCTTTTTGCTATATATTTCTATCCTGTCCTTTAGTCGTTATTCCTGTTGTTGAGAATACAAATGATCTTTTTGTAAATGCTTACTTCTTCTCTCTTTCTCTAGCCTAGTAAAAAAAAAACATATATATATATATATATATATATATATATCTGTCTATATCTATAAATTTCTTCTCACCTTTATGGGTAGTTCTTAGCTTTCTGTATTTTGTCTGTGGTTCTGCGTTTGCTTCATTCTTTTCACTTCTTTCCTTTCAGTACCTTTAGCAAAGCAGAAAGGGGTTTTAAGTAATGTGTTAAATGTGGACACAGGATGCTTTTTTCAGATGGGCATGGTTTATGTGTATACTGCTTAGGACTGGAGTATCTACATAAGTGAGATATCTGTGAGGTGTTTAACTCTCGGGCCCTCACAGAGAGGAAAAACAAGCTGATTTTAAAAGGGTTGCTGCCTATGCCTTTTTCTCAAGCCATCACTGGGGCTCAACCTTCCACTTCCTCCTCTCAAACTTAAAGCTCAGGGTCCAAGGCTAGGGATCATGCAAAGAGATCCAGGTCCGTAGATGTATCTCCCTCTGTGGATCTGAAGAAGAAGCCTTTGATAAAGATG
Organism: Protopterus annectens; assembly: GCF_019279795.1. Taxonomy (NCBI): domain Eukaryota; kingdom Metazoa; phylum Chordata; order Ceratodontiformes; family Protopteridae; genus Protopterus; species Protopterus annectens. The sequence goes on along the minus strand of NC_056734.1, from coordinate 997,984,692 downwards.
ATTTTACCAGATCCTAAAGAGAAAATTACATCAGATACTAAGTCTTTGGATTCAGTACCCATTCTCAGGACCATTTATTCACCATCCATGGTTCTGGTGCCTTCTAGGGTACTCTCTCCCTTCCTGGAGAGGTGCTCTAGGCCTTCTTCCTTGGTATCCCCTTGCTTTTCAAAAAGCCTAACTGAAGCTGATATGGCTAGGATGGTAAAGCAGCTGGTTGCGGAACAACTTCAGAGGAGTGCTCTTAGAGTCCCTACCCTATCAGAATAGGGACCTTCAACAATGTCCACTCCTCCTCCTCTGACCCAGCACTTGGATTTGAGTTTATCGTATCTGAGTGTTCCAGGCCCATGTGTGTTAGATCTGATGAAGCTGGGTTCCTCAGATCTGACAGTGAGTTCATTGGATCTGGCCCTTTCAGATCTGGATGGCTCTTGGAGCTGGGGATTCCATGTTGGGTATGGGGGGTGCACTTGGCTCTGAGGTTTTCTGAGCCATCTCTCCCACTCGGAGCTTTGGCATTTTATAGTTCAGCTCCAGCTTCTTCCTTGGTCAGACAGCCTTTGGGGAGGGAGGGTGCTAGCTGATGAGGAACCTTCTTGCTCTGCTCCATTGGTCTTCTCTTCCCCAGGGTGGTTGGCTTTTGAGGTAGTGAAGAGGGTTTTTTCTGAACCTTCAGATCAGGTGGTTCCTGCCCCCCCTCAGCTCCATCCTCACCTGCTCCTTTAACTTTATCTCGTGAGCCTCTCCACTCCATGCCACGATGACAGCTGGTCCAAAGTTTCCAGTCTGCCCAGTCTGGGATCCCTTCCTCTTCCGACACGTCTCTGGACCATCACATTGAGGGAGTCCTTAGGATGAGTTGGTGTAACAGGAAACACCTAGACTCAGCCCAGGAGTCTCTCACCACTGATACCAACCTCAGTGTAGGGGAAGGCTCCCCCACTCCCCCAAATCAGCACCTGATGATGTCTCCTTTGGAGATATCCTCAAACTCCTAAAACAAAAGGATGGTTGATCTGTCCATAACCCTTCTCCTGAGGAGTCTGTATATCTGGAAGCTTTCAGGACTTTGCTGTCTACCATCTGGGTTTCTCCACCACACAACAAATTGGTGGACCTAATTTGTCAGAAGGCTTGGAAGGAAATTGACTCAACTAAGCCCATCCCCAAGAGACCAGATAAAATTATGGCAATGCCAGTAGAAAGGCAGTTTTGGAGTAAAGATGCACCAGTTGATGCCATGGTTGTGCTGGCAGCCACGAAAAAGGAACTTGCTGAGGAGTGTTCGACTGTCCACCTTCCTAATGGAGAGTCTAGGGCGATGGACAGGTTGAGGAAGCAAGTGTACACTGAATTACCTAGCCCATTTTACAAGGCTGCAAAGGAATCTACTTGCTGAACTTTTAAAATTGTTGGCAAGGACCATGACTGAAGGAACGCAAGTGTCGGTGCCCCCTCAGTTTGCTACCTTATAATTGATTGTGAATTCTTTCTTGAGGCTTATCTCCAATGAAATAGAAGATACCTTAAGGGCGATTGGTTCAGGCATATCAATGAGGAGGCATGCCTGGATATGTCTGTGTGATTTTGCAGAGCCTTTCAAGTATTCTTTTGTTTATGCTCCATTTGCTGGCGCCTACCTTTTTGGACCACTGTTAAAGAAACACTTTCCAGGTGTGAGAAAGATGGAAAGACCTTGTCTGCCATTGGAGTACATTTTTTGACCCCCCACAAAGAACCTTTTCAAAGAATCAGCAGGGAAGTAGCAAGATGTGGTTCAAAGGTCCTTTCCCCAACACAAGTGGAACTGATTCGTCCAAAGGCAGAAGGGGAAATGCTACCAACAGAAGATGCCCTTGTGGCAGACGAGGCCCAAAAAATGTTGGGTCCAGAGATGCTTTCTTTGATAGACCCTATAAGCGTGCCTGAAAGGAGGCCTGATTGTCTTCCCCTGGAGGCAGTCTGGGTAATTTTTCTCTGCACCAAACAGCCTGGCTAAGTATAACAAATTATATTTAGGTGCAGTAAGGCTATACCATACCAGAGGTTATACCATGCCCTTTTTCCTTCTTCCCCTGTCAGTAACGAAGCTCCCCGATGTTCCACCCAATCAAAGGGAGCCAGAAACTCAGCAAATTCAACAGTTGCTCACAAAAAAGAGTATCCAAGAAGTTCCACCAGAACAGATAAGATTCAGAACTTACTCAAGGTTCTTTTGGTTCGGACTTCCAAGGTGGCTGCACATTTAGTAACAGCTTAGTTCTAGCTGTCTGTGTGAAAACAGAAACTCTGTAAAGAAGACCAGTAGATTTGTGTTTATGGGTAAATTTCAGTAACTGGATAGTAAGTGTACTGCCTGGATGCCAGGAATATAGAAATACAGAGGACCTGGAAAAATCAGCTACAAAAAGTGAGGAAGAAACACTGACTGGGAAAAGTACTGCAGCTGTTCAGCAAAAAGCAATGCAACCTCCAGACATGAATTCCAGTAACCTACAAGAAGATATAAGACAACTGCACACAGACTTGGTTAACATAAATGAAACACTGATAGAGTATATCAACACAAACAACAAAAGGCTAGAAAAAATGCAATAAGATTTAAACAAATATTCAGATGAGGTGATAAATCTGCAAAAGTCTGATGTCGAAATGAAGAAAAGGCTAGGTGAATATGAAGACCGCTCAGGAAGAGATCTTTCAAAAAATAATAGAATTAGAATACAGGGCACATAGGGAAAACCTGAAATTTTCAGCTATACCAGAGAAGCTGGAAGGAACAGACTATATTAATTTTATAAAAGCACAAATAAGCAACTGGACTGATAATCCACAGCAGGAGTTGTTAATTGAAAGTGTACATCATGTGTATGCACCAAACTGGGCTATGAGAAAGCAACCTAGACCTTTAATAGTAAAGATGCAATCCTACCAGCAGAATGAGTTGATTTTGACAAAACTGTGGCAGAAGGACAAAGTAGAAAACGTGGGAGACAGCAGACTGTTTGTGGAGAATGATTACTCATTGTACACCAGGCAGAAGAAAAGCTAATTTATTCTACTATTCAGGGAATGTCGAGATGCAGGTGTGAGATTCAAATTGCTGTACCCAGGTGTCTTCAAAATATTCATCCCTGGAGAGACAAAATCATTTTTTGATGAAGTGCATGCTAAGGAAAAATTACAAAGGTTTGTCCAACAAAATGCGAGCTGTGAGACAGGGGGAGGTTTTGCTTCTTGTTCTTCTGGTAAGGAGGACCACAGAGAGACTGTATCTGTGAAAACTTTGCTAGTATTTGAACAGAAAATGTTGGAGAGAAGGAAGGGAGCACAAGAGTTGACTAAAAGAATCAAGAGTACATTGGAAATGAAGCAGAGACAGGATTTGGGCAATAGAGAAGAACAGTAATAAAACCAATGACTCAATGTGGGATTACAATGCAATAATTATGTTTGTGAAATATGACAGAACAAGAAATTCTGGTAAAATTGCACTTTTTCAAAATTTCTTGGATTTGTGGGGGACTCTAAAGTATATGCTCTACTTCATGCCATTAATGTTCAGAAAAATGTTTTGGGTAAGGGAAGAGAGAGGAATAAGTTAATTGTAAGTAAAGAAAACATTTTCTTTCCTTAATAGTACTGTATTTGTGGTGTGTGGGTTGCTTTCCACACTATTTGTAAGTGTAATGGGGATTGTAAACAGGTGCTGTTGTTTTTCATAGGTTCATAGATAGGTACTAGGCTACTGGCCCTAAGGCCCATACAAGCCTAGCCAAAAAGGTACCCTGGCTTTCGCCATGCAAGAAAATTATTTTTCCTGCCCCTGTCGAGCAGAGCCACAGAGGTGATCCCCGGAATTAATTTCGTATTTCCCACCCCCTCTTGTCTCTTTCCTCTTGTACAGTTTTGAGACATATTGGCAATGCAATGCAAAAAAAAGGCCTGGTTAAAAAGGCTTGACAAAGTTAAAATTAATGTGCTTTTTTATTCTTGGATGAGGAAATGACTATTAAAAACCTTCCACTGATTAGTTTTAAGAGTGAGCAAGTAAATGAAAAAGAATATTGAATATTATGAAGCTTTTTTCTAGCAAATGTATGTATACTTAGTAGCAATTCTGTAGCTGATCTTCAGGTTTCCATGGAAACAATCTGATAAAGAGAAACTGGCTGTCTGCTTCTCGTGTCTCAGTGGACATAATCTGATAGAGAAACCAGAGACAGTCTGGTGAAAGGGGATTGGCTGAGGAAAAAGAAAAAAAAAAAAAGAGAAATTGGCTAGGACATAATTTTCTGTGAAAGCAATTAGGGATTTTCCCTGCTGAGATGGCTTTAAAGGTAAGGAAAAACTATTAGACTTGAAGTAAAGTTTTCTCATTTTCTTCTTTTTCTTTTTTTTGAAATATAATGGAATACTAATATAAACAGGTGCTTTTGTTTGTTTTTTTTCTTTTTCTCCCATCTCTCTTTTTCTTCAGTTTTAAGAAATGTAGGCACTGCAGTGTAAAAAAGGGGAGAGAGGAAAGGTCGGATTAAGAGACTATGACAAAAGAAAAGTCAGTGTGCTTTTTCCCATGCTTACATAGGGAAATGACTGTGTTAAGACCCTAGACATTATCCAGTAGCAAGTTTATTACAAAACATGTAAATGAAAAAGAATATTGAATATTATAAGGCTTTTCTGGTAATCAAGGTACACTTAGCAGTTTTGTATGGTTTACATGTCACTAGAAGACAATTTTATACAGAGAAACGGCTTAGGGAAAGTGTTTACTAAAAGCATTCAAGTGTTTTCTCAGCTGAGAGAGCTATAAAGATAGACAAAATCAAATAACACTTACCAATATAACAGACTGTGCCATGCTTCTCAGCATGACTAAACTTTCTTTTTGGTTAACTCTAGCCTGTCTGTGTGGCTATCAACTTAGAACTTTTGTCATTATTGGGAAGCAAAAACTTCAATATTTGAAGATATACACAGTGTTGTGTATTATTATTAAGTTGATAGGTTTTTGGGGGGTTTGTATGTTCTGTTTGAGGGCCTTCAAAAAAACAAAAAAATTATATAAGATGTGGCATAGGCTGAAATGAATGTGACAAGAAACAGCTGTATAAAAGACCAACCTGCTGAGCAGTATATGCATGTAACATAAAAGTTGGAACTAGACATTTAACAAAAAAGTAGTTATACATAAAAGTTGTTAATAATAACTATATAAGAAATTATACTTTCTGTAATGTCTTTCAGTCTGAATGGTCTTACAGATAAATATTAAAAAGAAAAAATAGTGAACTCTATTAAAAATGCAGAGTACTAATAGTTGTGCTACAGCAGACACACCTGGAAAGAACTGAACATGTAAATTTTCAGGGTAGTTATTCAGCAGAATACCTGGGGCAAAGGAAATGAGGATAACTTATATTAATTGCAAGAGGAGCACCAATAGTGATAGAAAAGGAAAGAAAAAGATGATAATGGAAGATATATAGTGCTAAGGGGCTGCTGGTAGTGGAGGAGGATTACATTGGCATGCATTTACAGTCCACCTAAAACTGCTATAATGGCTTAAGAAAATTCTGGGAGAAATAATCAGCTTTCAGCAAAGAATGTTACATGTAGGTGGAGACTGGAATTTGGTTTACAACATTGAAGATGTGTCTGGGGGGGGGGCCTAGAAGGGAAAATATAACAAAGGAGGGTAGAGATTTGAATATATTTATGAAAATATTTGGCATGGAAGATGTGAATTCAGTACTAGGAGTTCGGAATGAATTTACATATTATTTTGCAAGATACAAAAACTGGGCTAGTTTAGAAAGAATTTATATATCACAGGAACATGTGCATGTAATTGAAGGTCTTGAAATGCACCCAATAACTATTTCAGATCATGCACCAATAACAACTAAAATAAAAATGCAAGGTAATGAAATAAAAATGAGACACTGGTGCTTTCCCACCTATTGGCTGAAAAGAGTGGAATTTAAGGAATGAGTTTTGGAATTAATTCAGGAGCTACTAGAGAAGATAAAAATACATTTCTTCTGAAAATATAGCTAGGGAGTGGGATAAAATTAAAATGGAGTTTAAAACTAGGGTAGAAATAAAGGAAAGGGAGATATGGCTAAGAAATAATGAGAATTATTTAGGGAGACTGACAACTGTTAAAGTATTGTAAAATAGGGGGAATCTCCCAGAACAAGAAAAGGAGCAACTGCAGAATGCTAAACAGAAAATAACGAATTACCTCAATAACATGCAGGGGTTTAGAAAGATTGCTATTATGCAACTGATTTTTGATAATTCTAGAGCACAAAAACTTTTAGCACAACTCCTGCAACAGAACATGGAAAGGGCTGCCACCAACATTAGGGAGCTTATAAGAAGGAAGATAACAAAAGACCCAGTATAAGTATTAGATATATTTCAAAAATGTTATGAATGTTTGTATAAAACAGAGAAATATGGAATTCAAGAAAAGGCACAAATGGAAATGTTTATGGAACAATTAAGTATGCCAAGGTTAGAGGTACATGAGACTCAATTAATAACAGGATAGGAAGAGATGAGATAAAAATGGCTGTGTATAACCAATCTACAGGAAAGTCCCAAGGAATAGATGGTATTCCTGTGGAAGTTTGGAAGCTAAGAGGGAAACAAACCTGATAAGGATCTGTGAGGTTTTGTTTAACAGTATTTTAAGAGGAGGAGAAGTACCAGCATCCTGGAAGAAGATGGTAGTAACAGTAATAACCTAAAGAGGGTAAAGATCTATCGGATCCAGCTTCACATAGGCCCATTTCAATACTAAACCATGATTATAAAGTGTTTATATCTATAATGCCTAAAAGAATTGCAAAAGTGATACCAAAATTGCTAAGTATGGATCAGTGTGGTTTTGTGGAGGGGAGGCAAACATTTGACAATATTAACAGAACATTGATGATCCATAGGGAAGCAGAATGTAAGAAAATACCACTGTTTTGGTGGATGTTGATGCAGAGAAAGCATTTGACAGAGTAGAGTGGGACCTCATGAGCAGGACAATGAAATTATTTGCTTTCCCTTATACAATTATAAGGTTGATTAGGAGTATATATGAGGGATCAGAGGCGAAAATTAAAGTGGGTGGTATCGTTTCTAATAGCTTCTGCTTGAGTAGAGGAACCAGGCAGGGTTATCCACTTTCCCCTTTGTTGTTTGTATTATATTTAAAACCACTGGCAAACAAAATAAGGGACTCAGAAATTCAAGTATATAATTGGTGTGGCAGTCAGGAAAAGAAGGTTCTATTTGCAGATGATATTATTTTATACATTACAAAACCAGAAAGGGGCATTACAGTGTTGTGGAACATTTTAAGACAGTTTCAAATCTTCTCTGGATACAAAATGAATGAAGCTAAAACAAAGGCAATAGTGGTAAATTATGTACCTGCACACAAATTGCTCCAAAAATGTCCATATTTATGGGGATATGTTTAAATGAAGTATTTAGGAGTTTGGATTAGAAATAACTATGTTGTGGCAGGTAAGGATATGTGGGAAGAGACTAAACAGAAGATAATACAAAAATTGAGAAACTGGAAGCTTTGTTATTTGGACATGGATAGTAATATGCAAGCAATTAAAATATTTTTAGTCACTTTAGTCTTATGCACAGGTCAGGCATATTTTTATCAACCAGAGGAGAAGCTGTAGATAGCAATTAAAAAAGAGTTGAGGGATTTTATCTGGGAAGG